>NC_134696.1:91611211-91753711 GCF_050947455.1 Rhinoderma darwinii
TAGTACCATCACATAATAGTGGTATAACACTCCCCACAATGTAATATTGCCCCCTTTACCCCCACACAATAATTGTGCCCCTTTAGTACCCCCCTATTCACAGTAATAGTACCACCACTTTGTGCCCAATACAGTAATACTACCCCCTTAGTGCACCCCACATATTAATGATGTCTCTTTAGTGCTCTACCATAGTATAGGTGCGCCCTCAGTGCCTCAGACATTATTGGTACCCCTTAGCGCTCCTTAAAATCATACAATTAATACTCACCTAGCTGCATTTCCCACAAGGAACGGAGCAGGGCAGTCTACATGACACTTCCAGCCTCTGCACCCGGTGGCTCAGTACAGGCAGTCCTGATGACGTCACTTAATTTTCCCAGCCTGCATTGGTGTTTTGTAGCCTAAAGGCTGCAAGACAACGAGGTGACATCACTGCGCCTGCCTATGACAGCAGAGTGCATGGTGGGGCAGGGAGCTAGAGGCTCCCTGCTCCACCGTAGTATTCAACTGTATCTGCGTCCTGAGGAGTAGTGATCACACCAAGGATCCCGTAGATGACTGGTGCTGGTGACGCCTCCTAGGCAAGATACATGCACACTGCAATGCTGTGTGAACGCAGTCTGTACAGCAGCACATGGAGTTCACGAGGCACCATATTCCACCCTAGAAACTGTACTACTAGGGGAGAATACCTCATCTATGGAACGTGCCATGACTTATTACCAGCGGGCTCTTGAGGAGGCACATGGAGGTACAGTAAGGGCCACCAGTAGTTTATGGGTGTAGTATTACAGACCTATCAGTGGCATAGCTAAAGGGAGTTAAGGGATGGCAGTGGCACCTGGGTCCTGGTGCCTGAGAGACTTCAAAGGCCCCACTGCCACAAGACAAGGAATAAAGACTCATTGATGGACTAGACGCATCGGTAATGTCAGATAGTTGAACTAAAACTTATGCACAGATGAATTACAGACCCCTGTAAGTGCAAATTATTAAATTATCAGCAATACAGGTGGTCTCAGGGACGGTAGAAAGAAAGTTTATTGACGAGAGTACAGGGCATGCCCACTTTATGATTTATCATGTGGAGAATTTTGGCCCCGAAGGTCTGATCTCTATAAGTGGAGCTGCTGTTCCTGACTATATAAAGAAATGGCATGTGCAGAGACCCTGTACCCTGGCACATGGAGCCCCATATGGGTCCGTATTATGGACCCATATTGTGCTCTGCTGAAGGGTGTCATATTGTGCTCTGCTGAAGGGTGTCCCATGATGCAATGCTTCTAGGTGAGAATACCTACATAACACGGCATACAATGCTGCATACCATGAATTTTATTTTTGTGTAAAATTAGAGGCGCACCGTGGTACAGTTTGGGCCCATAGATTTTTATAGAGTATTTTGCAGGCAGAAGAAGTCTGCCTCAAAATTCCTTCAGGAAAGAAATACGCCGCCGTCTCCCATTGAAATCAATGGGAGGCGGTTTTGGATGTTTTTTTGGCTCTGTGTGAACTGGGCCTAAAACTGAAGTATCAAATTGCCTCACATAGCACTTTGCGAGTTAGTCAGATGTAGCAGACCGAAGCTTCTCGTTTCACCATGAACTCCTGAAAACCCACCACATTATTTTAACTCTGTCACGACAACAGATGAGATGAAGTCTGAAAATGTTGGTGGTCGGGGAACTTCATATTATTGAAAAATATTTTCCCATTTATGACAATGGAGGATTAAGAAATCAATTTTAAAAAGTTTACTAACAAGTTCAGCTATTGTGCCACAGGCAAATGCATAGTGTTCAGGTTACCCCCTGATGAAAAATCTGTAGTACACCTGTCAAATATGTTGATAGGGTAGAACAGGGGACTCAAACAAGCGGCCTGAATGCGGCCCCTGAGGCTGTCCTTTGCGGCCCGCGGGGCTCCTCCTGCACCGGAATCCCCAGCCAGAGCGCGGCTGATGATCTGGCCGGGGATTACAGTCCGGGAGAAGCCCCTAACATCATTGTCCATATATCAAATTTGAAAATAATGCGGCCCGTCAACTTCACATTTTTTCTATGTGCGGACCATTTACCCGGCCGAGTTTGGGACCACTGGGGTGGAATATATTACTGATATTCATGCTACATGGGAAAGAACGTTCTACCCTTCAAAATGTAGTGACCTGTTATAAGAGACCTTACAAGTGCTCTTAATAAGGAGGTACCAATATCCTGACTCCTATAATTTTACAACTGTAGCCAACGCGGCCATACATTTGTCCTGCACCAATAATATGACATGCCAACCATCCAAATGAGAGCTGCTCTTTCTTATTGTACCACCCCCCCCCCCTCTGTTATAGCTATATACTCCACGGCTGGATTTACATGTAGCGTATATAACGGATATGTCCAAAGCGAATCTGCCACAACATTTGCATGCGCATTTGGATGAGAAATTGCCACGGACTGCAATGCAAAAGGTGAAATCTGCAGCAATTCCACTGCAAATCCACATCCAAATCTGCAAGTGGATTTTGCGGTGGCCAAGTCCATGGCGTAAAAATACGTCACGTGTGAATACAGCCTAATAGGGAGTAGGGAAAGTGGTTGTCCTGGTGAGACTAACTATATAGATTGTAAGCTTTTCTGTTCATTGCTGGTAGACAGTCTGTTTTAGAGGGTCTTAACATGGCATATCTGCATTTAGGTAGCAAGACCAAGATGCCCCCCAGAGCAGTTAAATCACCGTGGAGGTTGGTCCGGGCAAACCCAGAAAAACCCACAAAGTCCATTGTTTGACTGCTTCTACCCTATATGTGGGTGTTTTTGTACTACTAATAATTTATTAGGGAATTGTTATTTATGTAATTCACCAATATATTCTTTAAGGACACGCGTTTTGAATACAGTGAATTTTCTCTGTCATCCCCCATAAGGTGATTGAGGGCCGGTGCACACGGCCGTGTTTGGTCCGTTATATACGGAGTGTATGTCGGCGGCATTTACCAGACCGACCACGGTTCAGGGAGCCGGGCTCTTAGCATCATAGTTATCCCCGCGGGGTACGGTCTCATATTGAAAACACGTTTTCAGTATGGGACAGTATTCCCGCGGAAAGGCAGGGACTCCTAGCATCTTACATAACTATGATGCTATGAGCCCGGCTCCCTGGACTGTGGTCGGTCCGGGAAATACAGCCGACGTCCATATATCACATACCGAACACAGCCGCCAGAATCCGACCTTAAACTGCATAAAAAAACGCTTCTAAAAATGCCAGCGTTATTAAAATTAAACACGCGTTTTTACTCGTCTTTTTCAATTAGTGTTATTTTGTACATCCCTTTTTACTGCCATTTTTGAAGTCCTATAGAGAATACGCCATACGCAGTGAACGCTACATTTGGAAAAAAAATGCCACGGACCGCAAAATGACCTCAAAAACACCACAAACCAAAACGCAGTTGCGTGTAGTGTATTTGATATTTCACTATAGACCTTACTGTAGTATCTGGCCTTACGCTGCATTCACACACAGCGTTTTGCTGCATTTTTGTAAGTTTTTTGTGGCATTTTGAATGAGGTTATTTGCAGCGTTTTTTGCTGCAGTTTTTCATGCAGCCGGATGTTACAGTAAAGTCTATAGCAAAACATCAAATTCGCTACACAAAACTGTGTTTTGGCTTGTAGTGTTTTTGAGGCAATTTTATGGTCAGTGGTGTTTTTTTTCAAATTGTAGCACGCTCTGGGTACGGCGTTTTTTTCAGCCGTTTTCCTATAGGCTTCTCTATAGGACTTCAAAAACACCATAGAAAACGCATGTAAAATGACACTATATGAAAAACGCCACTAAAAACTCATGTTGGGGCTCATTCAGACGAGCGTGTATCACGTCCTTGTGACGACGGCCGTCACCTGAACTTATGTATTTCAATGGGGCCGTTCACACGACCGTTGTTTCAAAAGAGCGTGTGAAGGATCCGTGAAAAAAATAGGACATGTCCTATTTTACTGCGTGTCGCGCATCCCTCCATAGACTCTAGTCTATGGGGATCCGTGACAACACTTCCCGCACGGGTGCACCTCGGACGTGAAAAACTGCGTGTGTGATCTTGGCCTTAGGGCATCGGATATAAAGCGGGTTGTCAGATGACATGTCCTCATTAGGATACATAACCTATCATCTCTCAGTCCAATCACACATTATAATGGACTAGCAGGTGCATTTTATTTTGCATCCAATAGCCATACAACGTTGATATTCTAATATTTAATTTTTACGAACTTCTATTAATAGACGATCCACGGACCCATTATTCAGAGGCAAACAATGTGTATGTGACCAGCGGAGCGATATGACCTCAGAATTAATTCTTACTGTAGGATCAAAGGTAACAACTATGGCCACATGGATAATGCATTTTCTATTAATGCAGATCTATGCAGGTATTCAGGCAGTTTTAGATGTAGCAGAGCTGAGTTTGTCATCTTTTATGCAGTGCAATAACAGTACATTAGTTTTACCAGCTCTCCTATGTAAAACCGCAGAGCGTGATAGTGTAAGTTGTGAACCATGACAAACTCAGCTCTGCTGCATCTCTAAAATTACAAGATTTGATTTCCTCTCATCTCAAGATACCCACCTGAGTAGTACGGTGACATTGTGGATAAGGTGACCGCCATATAGGGGGGGCTGTAGTATTTTCTGTCCCACTCTGAGTAGTCATTGGCACGTTTCACAGGGGTAGTCTCTTCTTTGGGTGATGGAAGAAATTTTCTCTTCCTCAGGGGTAAACAGGTTTGGTCTTTATATAGTCCAGGTTCCTCACGAGACCCGTTTTTGCAATGACTTGGTTGCTTTGTATTCTCCCGTTTCACCTCTTTCAATGGCTCCGATCCCCTGAATGGTCCTCTTGTCCAAAAACCTGGTGGACTCTTTGGGATGCCATCCAACAAGTCTATGGTCTTCCTGGTGCTGAGGTCCAGAGGGGATGTTGAGGTGTCCATGCCTCCTGTAGAATGGCTGGGATTGTCCATTGGATGTCACTCCATAAAGAGCTCCCACTTACTTTTCCCAGGGTACTCCGCTCTAGGAATGACACAATGTATCTTCTTCTTCTCCCTCTTTGATACACTTATTCTCCTCCCCTGTTCTCCACCTTCTTTTATCTCTTTTCTGCCTCCCCTTTTAAGATTTATTTTGGGCAATTGTCACCTTTCGTTGTATCCATCCAGTTTGCCTGTCCTGTTCACGTCTTGTCACTTCTGACCGCTCCTTTTTGGGTAGTCCTTCTCTGCTTCTCCCCATCATTCAATTCACTGACGTGAATAGGAACATCCTAAGATTTCTAACCTCTCCTTTTTCTAGTATTCTTCATACAACCACCATAGGGTCCCTCTACTGTCTACGTTCTCTGGTGGTCACCCTATTAGTTTTGGTTAAGCCCCTTTAAGTCTTCTTTCTAGGTGGCTGCCCCTCTCCTTTCCCTCCTCTTCCTCGGTCTTCCCTTTAACCTCACACTCCCCCCGGTGTCCTCTCTTGCAAATCTTGCAGACTGTCAGTAAGTAGGAAACAGTAATGGTAGGGACTTCCCCGCTCTCATATAACACACCCAGGTGCTTTCTCACCCTGTTCCCTGAAGGACTCCACCCCTAAGTAAAAAGGAAACAAGGAAGGAGGGGGTCATCCTTATATAAAGTAAGAATGAAAAAAAAAGTTGTCTCATTTACCTTTTATTTCCCTGCTTTATGTCTCCTTATAAATCTTTCTTGCAGAACATCACATCCTAAAAAAAACTCTTAAAGTTACTCTGCAGAACAGCTGCCCCCTGTCCCCCTCCTCCTGTGTGTCATTTACATTCAGTGGATGATACTTCCCCATACCTCTCGTACTGTTTCACAAGAATGTTTCATGGAATTAAACCTGCACCCATGCAGTACTATTGGCAAGCACAACATATTCAGCTCTGCTACATCTGGACATCTCAAAACATGATAAATCACCTATAAATGACTCTGGATTAAAACCTCATTAACAGTCCTGGAACCACAAGTCCCAGTCTGGGACCCTTAGGCCCTGTTCACGCTGAGTTTTTTTTTTTTTTGCGCTGATTTTAATGCGGAAACCGTGACGGAATCAGTTCTAAAAAAACGTCCGAAATCGCACCCCATTTATTTCAATGGGAGGCAGAGGCGTTTTTTTCCAGGAAAAAAAAGCTGCATGTCTTTTCTTGCTGTGGTCTCCGCCTCCGGCCTCCCATTAAATCAATGGGAGGCAGAAAAAACCTGCAGCGCTTGTTTCCGAGAGTTTTTCGCGGCATTTTTTTCGCGTGGTCTTTGCAATTAGCTTTAATGACCGCGGGTGAAAAACACAGAAAAAAAAAAGCAGGCAGTTCAAAATCTGCCTCAAAATTCCTAAAGGAATTCTGAGGCAGACTTTGCCTGCCTTTAAAAAAACCTCTGTGTGAACAGGGACTTAGCTAGAATGTACAGATCTACAGCAGTGCATAGAGTATTGATGAACATTATTGCCAACACAGTATATAATATTTTAAGAAAATGTATCCACATCATAATAATATTGATACTATTGTTGATTTGTAGTTTGTCCACATATTCGGCAGTGCTTTATAATTAGATAGAACTAAGTAAAACACCCAGAAGCAAAGAACCAGAAGAGCTTACAATCTAAAAATTTAGACAGGACATGGTCGGAACGTTAGGTCAGTTTTCACGGATCTGATTCACCCACTGTATGGGTGCGTGACAACTATCGGGTGCTGCTCGGATGACGTGAAAAACGGCACGAGTGGCACTTGGTCATGTGCAAGAGCCCTTAGTGACCTTAAAGTGGTTGTTCAAGATCAGAAAAACATGGCTGCATTCAACCAAAAATAATGCCACACTTGTCCACAGGTTGCATTTGGTATTGCAGCTCAGCCTCATGTAAAGGAGCTAAAATGCAATACCAGACACAACCTGTGGACAGGTGTGGCGCTGTTTCTGGAAGAAAGCAGCCATGTTTTTTTTGTAATCCTGGCCAAGGCATCCAGACAACCCTTTATTAAATTGAAGCCAGCTCAGTGAATAGCTCATCGCTGCATTTCTGGCTTGAGAAACCGCCTGGTGATCGCTGAGGGAAGCCGCAGCTGGCCATATATGTCAATGTAATATTACATGATGGTCATACAAATGAATGGCCGATCAGGTAACCCATGGTCCGGTTCGGTCCATCAGAGCAATGGCACCTCTTTGTTAGCAAGTTTACAGCCTGGCTAATAGATGGGGTGTCCCAAGCAGAGGACCCCCCTTAATTACATCCATAATAGGGCATAGGCAAGGGGGTTCTCCTAGTTAAACAACCCTATTAATTTGAAATCCACTTTAAAGGTTATATAAGGAAAGTGAATAAATAGTAATTCCCCAATATAATGTTGCTTCATAATCGGGAGTGTCCGACCTGACCTGCAGACCTGTTGGCAAAAACCTGTATACTATGGTTGACTCCTGCGGTGCAACAACGGATAATCGAGCAGCAGCTCTGTTGGGATCGTTCCTAAGCCTCTATTCAGATAATAACATTATATTAGGGAATTATTCTTTATGCAATTGTCTGACTTTTTTTTAACACTCCTGCTGGTAAATGGATCCACACAGATATTAGTGTTAGATTAGGGAGTTGTTCTTTATGCAATTTCCTAATTAATATTTTCTATTCGGTAATGGTCCATTCATATAATAGTGTTAGATTAGGGAGTTGTTATTTATGTAATTGCCTAATTTATATTTTCTATTTGTAAATGGTCCATTCAACTAATAGTATTCGATTAGGGAGTTGTTATTTAAGGAATTGTCTGACATGATGATGAACTATTTGGAAAGGTTCCACTGAGAGTGTAACATTAGATTTCGGACTTGTGATGCATACTATTATCTATTATACCTAAGGGTATGTTCACACGAGGGCGTCCGTTACGGCTGAAATTACGGGGATGTTTCAGCCTGAAAACATCCCCGTAATTTCAGCCGTAACGGCATGTGCAGGCGCTTGAACGCCGCGTCCATTACGGCCGTAATTAGCGCTGCTATTCATTGGAGTCAATGAATAACGGCTCCAATTAGGGCGGGTTCACACATAGCGGAATTTCACTTAAATTCCGCTGCGGACACTCCGCAGCGTTAATCCGCAGCGGAGCCGTTTCTCCATTGACTTTCACTTTAATTTAGCAGTGTTCGTTTACACGATGCGTACAATTCCGCTGCGGAGCATAGGCTGCGGAGCGGAATTTGGTGTCCGCAGCATGCTCTGTCTGTTGCGGAGCAGTGGCGGACTGGTTGCGGACTCATGGCGGAATTTCTCCATTGACTTCAATGGAGAGTCAAAATTCCGCAATGAAGTCCGCAGATCTTATGTGTGCTGCGGAGCGTATTGTTTTTACTACCATGACATTTCTTCATTCTGGCTGGACCTATGTATTTCTAGGTCTACAGCCAGACTGAGGAAGTCAATGGGGCTCCCGTAATGACGGGAGCGTTGCTAGGAGACGTCTGTAAATAGTCACTGTCCAGGGTGCTGAAAGAGTTACGCGATCGGCAGTAACTGTTTCTGCACCCGGGACAGTGACTACCGATCTCAATATAAATGTATCTGTAAAAAAAAATATAAGTTCATACTTACCGAGAACTCCCTGCGTCTGTCTCCAGTCCGGCCTCCCAGGATGACGTTTCAGTGTAAGTGACGGCTGCAGCAAATCACAGGCCAAGCACAGGCTGCAGCGGTCACATGGACTGGAGCGTCATCCAGGGAGGTCGGGCCGGATGCCGAAAGAGGGACGCGTCACCAAGACAACGGGCGGTAAGTATGAAATTCTTTGACTTTCACTAGGGAAAGTGCTGTCCCTTCTCTCTATCCTGCACTGAATAGGGAGAAGAGAAGCACTTTTCCTGCAGTCCGCAGCGGCCAGTCCGCATCAATTTTCTGCACATTTTGTGCAGATCCGCTGCAGAATCTGCAACGCAGATTCTGTGCGGCATTGATGCGGACAGTTGCGGAGGAATTCCGCCATGTGTGGTCATGCCCTAACGGCCAAAGAAGTGACAGGTCACTTCTTTGACGCGGGCGTCTATTTACGCGCCGTCATTTGACAGCGGCACGTAAATATACGCCTCGTGTGAACAGACAAACGTCTGCCCATTGCTTTCAATGGGCAGATGTTTGTCAGCGCTATTGAGGCGCTATTTTCAGACGTAATTCGGAGCAAAAACGCCCGAATTACGTCCGTAAATAGGCCGTGTGAACATACCCTAACATGGCACTTAATACTTCTGCTTTTAAAATCCTCAGCCCAAATAATAACTCTAGATGATGGAATTGCTATTTATGCAATTGCTTAACATCATTTTTAACGCTCCTATGTAAGATTATGGGATTGCTCTATATGTAACTGCATGACATGACACTTAACAATCCTACTTGAAGAATCCTTTACTTATATTATGGAGTTGCTATTTATGCAATTGCTTAACATTCTTTTTAACGCTCCTACCTAATTTTATATTATGGGATTGCTCTATATGTAATTGCATAACATGACACTTAACACTCCTACTTGTAAACTCCTTCACTTATTATATTATGGAGTTGCTATTTGTGCAATTGTCTGACATATTTCATTAAGTTCTTACTAGAAGTCATATCTTATGTATGGGGCATTTGCCAATATCACTCACGTGCTGGTTAACCTTTGGCAACAGATCACACAGGGCACCCTTCATGTCCCTACAAGCAGGGTAAACCACACAGCATGGCACTTGGCACAGGCTGAGCCTTAGTAGGTAGCACTTGATTGACACATGCCAATGGTGACACAATGTCTGATGTCTATCAATACGAATATACTTAGATACCCCATGTCCATGTAAAGGTGACAACTCTTCTAGTTCAGGGCTGAGTCAGGGATGACGTTCCAGGAAACTCGCGTTTCTTTGGAATTTAACCCTACATAAGAGGGCGGGGGGGGTGTTGTAATGTGGAAGGAGGTGACGGCTGTAGACGAGGGGAGAGGAGTCGTGACTAAGTCACAATGAGGGAAGTGTAATAAAAAAAGTCTCATCGACAAGCCGCATTTTGTATCTGAGTTACGTAAATTGGCAAATCACATCATAATTCTCATGTTGAGTCAATCATCATCATTGTCAACCGGAGATCCTACAAGAAGAGAAGTCGAGGGACTTTGTGTTACGACAGCGAGGATTGGGGTATTCACCGCAGAGTAGTGAAGAAGAAGAACCCAGGAGGAGGAGATGAGCCGTAATAAAAGAGAAAGACGACTGGAGATTGGAGAGGTAGAACAACCAGTGACAACCAATCAAATGCGTCTTCAGTCCTTAAAAGGGTTTTCACATCAGGGGCAACCCGCTTCCATTTGGAGCCGCCACCGAGATCAGCGATGGTCTTGTACCCAGGTGATTCTGCCAGGGAAAGCCGCGGACAGCCAGACATTTCTAGTAGATGAATGGCCAACCATGTAAGACATAGACGTCTCGAGTCCGCCATCGTGGCTCATAAAAGGGGAACCCCTTGTATGGCATCTATAAATCCTAATAGGGAATATGGACAGGAATTGTCTTCACGGGAAAACCCCCAAATAAAAAATTTATAAAAAAAACAAAACATCTGTTCATGTGAAAGTTGGGTGACAACCAATATGGACGTCACAATTATACCTCCTACTAGGGTTTGACTTGACTCATGAATGGCAAACCGATCGCAGAATGACTAGCCATGTCCGACATGAGAGCCATAATGGCAGCCATACTGGTCGTCACTCAACTTTTACCAAAAACATAGAAGGATTCAAGAACTTTTTTTTAATCTTTTTTTTTATTTTGGGGGAAGTTTCCTTGGAAGGGTTTTCCCCATGAGGCCAATTCCTCTCCATATGCCCTATTAAGGTATATATAGGTGTCAGAGTGGGGGGTCCCTGGCTCAGGACCATCCTCTGTTAACCAACGGTGGTAATCACCAGTTTGCTGACCTCAGCTAATTTGACCTCGTTGATTAGTTGATTCAGAAGTATAATGGCGGCCTTCCTTAGGTGCCCCACCAAATGTATGCCGTCGGGTACAAGATGGAGGCTGGTGGCCACAATAGCGAGTTCAGGGGCCCTGACTCGGATATTTCTGATGTGACTCATTTTAGAATAGGGTCATGTGTGGCAGGCACTCTGGGCGGCATGTCCATCTAGTGTTCTGGGGGGCATGAGTGACTGGGTGGCATGGCCTAGGGCGGGCACTGTGGGGCCATCTGTGGCAAGCATTATATGGAGGTATCTGTGGCTAGCGTGTGTGAGGAGGGTTGCACCTCTTTTCCATTTTCACATGTTGGGGGGTTGTACATTTATAAAGCTTGTGTAACTTTTTTACAAAAAGAAAATGAACTCTGTCAGTCCTAAAATAACATATACAGAATTTGTGCAAACCCCGTATCTGTTCTTGTATTAACATTGTACAAAGTTGCACCATTTTGGCAGATGGGAAATGGTGGTCACAGTGACACTTTATATAATTGCGCCCGCTGTCTTCTAGAAAACAGTTATGTTTTTGTGAAATGGGGAAAACCCCTTGAAAGGGGAACTCAACAATCTACCGTCTTCCAGGCAAATCTGTTTATTTTCATTGTGGTGAAAGACGACAGGTGCCAAGATGGACTCAAAAGGGCACAACTAATATAATGCAAACTAGCCTGTAAATGCAGATTCATCCACAATGAGAAGTACAGATGTAGCAAAGTTTATCTTGGCTGATAACTTGCTGCAGCGTGATATCACGCAAGAAAAGCAATGAAAAACCATTGAAAAAATCAATTTAAAATTTCTTGCTACTGTGTATTTAATGTTAAAAGTCAAGATGAAGATGGCTACATCTGTAAAGGAATACTTGCTGTCTATCCAGTTCTCAGCTTGTTGTTTTTTTATATACAGATTTAATTGTTATTAGGCGGATAAAACTGAACGCAAACTTGCAGTTGCCCATTGAATACTAGCGGTATAAATCTGTCTTCAGTTTGCTCCCCCTAGTGGCAGCTTTTCCACTCCAGAAAGTTGTGTATCACCATCAAAGCAAGACTTTGTTTCTTTCTATCATAAACCCTACTCTATGGACATTATGTTGTACGATTATAAGTGTATCAACTAGTTTATGTCAACCCCAGTACAGATGTAGCCATCTTTATCTTGACTTTTAGCACATTAAATACACAGTGTCAAGAAACTTTAACGACTTTTTCAATGGCTTTTTTTGTGTGATATCACGCTGCAGCAAGTTATCAAAAGTCAAGATAAACTTGGCTACATCTGTATATCAGCAACAGCATCTAGGGCTGTAACCCGAGCGCTACACTGATCCAGATAGATGGGAACAGTCTCTTTTTATAAATTAAGCACCCCTCTTTGCAGCGTACCTATGTTGGATGCATCCTTATCCTCTTATGGTGCAGTAAAACATACTAGAAAATGACGTCCGGGCCGATTATCCCGGTGTCGCATTTAAAGATACAGTAGTACATCATTTCCTGCAAAGCAATGCACATATTTTTATAAACAATTATAAATATATACATAAATTACATCTCCAACAGCGCTCGTCTACAGGACCTACACTTGTGATGAATAAAACATGTCAATATAATACTTTACATATTTAAAGAGACAGTAGCATATTTTTCCCCCAAACTAAAATGCTAGATTAGACACAGCATGTGTGACACTCTCCACAGTCATTGTCCCATTATAAGTGAACCAGTGACTCTGGTTAAAACCCTAGCTTCATCAATTAATTTTTTTGCAATTAACCCACTCCTGGCAAAGGCAAAGTAAGAATCTTTTTCTACAAGCTTTTCCATGCGGCTCCGCACTTGAGAAGGGGAACCCCTTTCCACATGTTTCACAATCATTGCACATAATTAAGGACTTGTCTATTTTTGTATACTCCTTTATGAATAAATGCTCGTACTGATTGAGAAGATGTCGCCTGCAGCAGCGCAGCAATTTCACCCCAGCAGGTTACATAAGATATAAAACATTTTTCACTAATAAATCAACACAGCAACTTGATTGTTTGCTATAGATAGACATCTGTGTGATTGCATCTTTTAGAAGAAAAACTGCCCCAAGCAGGATCCACTCCATTACACAAAGATGCTAAAAAAAACATCATCTATAAAGGGGCTTCTTAAATAATACAATTCCTATTGAACACCCAAAAAAAAAAAATCATCATTAAATAAGTTATCTGATGTGGATAATTCCTTATTGTTAAAGGGTCTCCCAAAAATAAGATGATCACAGGGTGTCCTGCTGCTGAGATCCCCAGTGATCACCTCTAATCTGTGACCATTAAGGTGACAATTACACTGCAACACCCCCACAGGAGGAATGGTGCATTACATGGTGCCCATAGAAATCAATCTGCCATCCATAGGATGCATGGACGTGCTGGGTCCTCCTGAAAGGGAAATGCTTTTTGTAGCCATTCTTTGCTCAGAATTCCCGAATAGGGTATTTTAGGATAAGTTTTCTAAACCAGAAACCAACTTTGGAGTATGCTGATGGAAAGCATAATGCTTTATAAAAATTATTTAAAAAAAAAACATTCTCTAAAAACAGTCACCCTGGTGATCAGCTGAATGCTATGGGATCGGTTCCTGGGAACTCTGCCAACCTCATCAGGGGAATTTTCATCCAGCTACACACTTCCTCTACAGTGGCCACTGCAGGGGAAATGTAGTAGTACATGCGGTCATTTAAAGGAATAGCTGACCGTGTGATTAGTGGGAGTCATGCGTACTTAGTGGCTCTCCGTTCTGGCTCGTAGGGGAAGGCCTAAACAGGGTACCCCTTTATTATATCCTTCTCTTATTTTTAACACTTTTATGACTGCTATATCCCACCTCTTTTGAATTCATAATAGAATAATAAAATCATTGAACATCCAGGTATTTAGAGGTTGGATTTATAAATCATTGACATTTAGCTGCAATACACAAAGATAAAATGACAGATCCTATATACGTTTCTATGATGCACCAGAAGTCACAATGCTTCAGTCATCCTCTTCAGTCATCCAATGCTTCACCTCTTTTTATTCTGCCCAAATTACCTCCCAAGTTAAAGAACTAAATATCTGAACACTTCTTCTTTATTCTTTGCAGAAATAAATCCAGTATATTACTGTTTACTACATGATTACTGAAAGCATACTGTAAACAGAACAATGAACAAAAACAGTACTTCCCCTTTAAATCATAATGTCTTATTTTTCTAACTGGCAAGGGGAATTGGGACAGATACAGAAAATTCCCTTCGACTCCAAATGGTGAGAAATGAGAAGAACAATTAACTAAATATTAACTCACAACTTGACAAATCTTTGGTACTATAGATCCTCTGGTGGGCACACGCCCTGATACAAAAATGGGCCGCAAAGGTCCATCAGAAGACAACCCTATTTGGAGGTGACTTTGCAGCCAATCACTGTTGTCTTTTTCTTATGGGCTGATTCACAAGAACCCAAGAAACCCTAATCCGATACTACAGTGGCTGTTAGGGCATGCTGGGAGATGTCGTTTTGCAACCGCTTGAGAGCCAAAATTTGGTTCCCAAAGGGCCGTCCAGGCTTATTGTTGCTTCTTTTTCTGCGGTCCTTCTCTTATTCTACCCTAGGATGGGTAGTGCCCACCAGACTCACAACCCTCTACTCTCCATAAAATTTAAGTTGCATCCCAAAAAAGCGTTTTATGATAGTCAATAATGCATGTCATACATCACTATTCAGTAGGAGTTTCACCCACATCTTTTCCAAAAATGGGCCACATGAGGTTCTGGCTACCAGCGTCTGAAACTAAAACCAGACCCTTCTCCCAATTGGCAGGGGGTCCCAGCATTCTGACAAACTCGCTCCCCTCTGAATAATGACGTTAGGTTCAGTATTTCCCGGCGCAAACGCTGAACCGGTCCATAGACACCACAGATGCAAAAACAGTGCCCCTTTGGTATCTGCCTGGCCGTTATGCCTCGGTATACCCTTTTTTTTCTTACTGTATAGGGGGCCTACTGCTAATGTTTGTCACTGTACGGTATACAATGACAAACTTCGGGCTTTACGTTTTGGCGCATAAATCGGGAGACTTTCCCGAAGCACACCGAATGTAAAGTCCAAATGCAATACGAATAGAGGCTGATTCATGACAGGTCCTTAGGACTAGCCATAAAGCACAGTCAGATGTGAATGACCTATATACCTAGCTCTGTCGTTTCCTTCTATGCCAGTCTGTAGATGTTTCCTCACCGCACTGTTTACATAAAGTCGGTATTTTACAATGATCGTGTCCTCACTTTACCTCTGCCCGGCCCTCTACCTGCCTCTACGTGGGAAAACAACTCAAGATGGCAATGAGCGGATTGTGAATAGAATGGGTGGATCCATCTAAATGCTGCCATATACAGCCTCATACTGTCAGCTACCTGCAGCTGGCATGTGTGCCAACCTCTCTCTCCAAACGTATAATAAGGGATATGGGAAAAGAGGGGTTAACTTATAATTCTGCGTTGTGCAATAAGCATAATCTAACCTGTGTCACCCGCTGTATCACTCAGTGATCAATTTACGATGCAGGAATGTTCCGTTTTTTTTATTGATGCTGACACAAAGGTAACCAATATGGCTGCACTTCCCCTTTAAGGACAGCGCCACTCTTGTCCATGGGATGTATCTGGTATTGCAGCTCATCCTCTTTAAAGTGAATGGGACTAGGATGCAATACCAGATAAAGCCTATAGACATGAGTGGCGCTGTTTAAGGGGAAAAAAAAAGGAGACCCTATTTTCTTCTCCTGGTGGGATCTTGGAAAGAGACAAAGCTTTATAGGAGGGAGCGCTATAATCAATGGGCATCCATGTTTTTAATGGTCTACAAAGTAAAGCTGCCCATACATTTTTTATAGAAATCGCGTTGATGTAAAAGATTTACAAAAAATATCATTTACGATGACTGCTTAAAAGTTTGTTGGCCAGTAATAGTCTGACAACTTTGTGTGACTGTAATAGACATTTCATTCCGGCGTAAGTTTTTGGGGGATTGTTTATGGCCCATCCACTTTTTTTCTAATATGTATGGGCAGCTTATGACCTTGCCAGGGCTGGCCTTAGGGGTATACGAACTGGGCGGTCACACAACTGTGCCTAATGTATGGGGCACCACAGGACCTGATGGCCTGGGCACCAGGAGCTTGCACCCTCGATCCCACACCTGGTGCACAAATCTACGGAGAGCTTGCTCCTTTAGAAGCAGCTACACTCTCTAGTTTATTGACTGTAAAGTGTTATCTAGACAACTATCAGGCAGTGTTATATGGGCACTGTGTGATTGTAATATTGGGCATTATAAGGTACACCCCATGGTGAAAGCGTCAATAGAGGGTACTGCACAAGGCACCATCCAACCCATGGCCGGCCCTGGACCATGCAATCCCTCGGCTATGGCTCTGAAGCTAGCCGTAGACATTCAGCCATTATATATTTTTTTTTACTGGAAATAAGGGTGTAATAAGGAAATGTAATGAACGTGTTTTATTGTAATTGGCAATTCACTGGAAATCCAGCAATGTAAATAGCAGGTGTTTTAAATTTCGTTGGGCACTTAGGAAAATAAAGTTCAAAGGTGCTAAAAACATTATCAGATGGAATCATTTCCCATAATATCTATTGACTTCTATAACCGAAAGATTTGCAAAGGAAATACTATCTGACCTTATAGAGGGAGAATGCTCAGGCAGATCTGTAGTTCTGGCATTATGTACATGAAACAGGAAGCTCAGTAATGAACAGACCTATAGGTCTACGCAGCCCCAAATGAAGCAAGCTGCGATGCTCTGCGTGTTCTTACATCTTTCTATCATAGCCAGCAGTAACTTTTTCAGGAATTTGCTACAGTAGTTCTTCTGCGGGATTGGACCAGAGAGATGGGCTAGCCTTCACTCCCATGTGCATCAACAAGGCTTGGGCGCCCATGACCCTGTCACCGGTTCACCAGTTGTCCCTCCTTGCACCATCAAAAGACTGCAATAGACTTTAAATATATACATGCTATATTTGTTAACATTAGCGTATTTTACAACAATCAAATCAAAATGTTCTCATCAAAATTGTACAATTCTGTTGCATGTTTAGATGCACCTTTTAGAAATTGCTCAATTTACGCAAAAAAATTGGCATAAACAGGTAAGTAATTGTGGGCCAATGTGTGTGTGGTAAACGACCTCATTAGTTATAGCCAGTGGCCAATAATGCATAGAATCCCTGCTGGACTGGACATGTTCTTGCTGTCTGGTAATTATTTGTTTCCTTCCTATGTTTTCCCTCAACCATTCAGAACTTTAATTCAATGCTCCTTCTTTCCAGAACCATTGTGTAACACAACATGTAGAAACACGTAGGCCAGAAGATAATCCCTTCCCGAGGAGAAGGAGGTGGCAAAGAACGCACAATTTTACACCTTTCCTGACAGTGGAATTGACTCATTGTTTTAATATTTTCTCTATAGCAAATTATTTTAGAGATATCTGAAGACAATTTTCGGCTGTGATATATTACATTGTATGTTTTTTAAACCCTGTAGAGCAGCATTTCGAATCACAGAGTCTGAGAAGATGGAAATACGATTTAATTTGATTATTGTTAGCTTGCTTGACCAAGTAGAACACTATAGGGGGTGTAACTAGAATTCACAGAGCACCATACTGCACCTACTAAAGGTGTGCTGTCAGTGATATTGCTAGAATTCGATTTAAAAAGCCCTATGTCATTTACAAGATCCTTAGATAGGATATATATAAGATTAACCTAGTAAGGGGTGGAATTAACCCCCATTACAGTCCCCCAAACAAGAGATTTTTAGAAATCCGGTTTGTCTTGGCCAATCTACTGGTATTTGTTCAGAGTATGTCATCATTGATGTCTGATCGGTGCAGGAAGGTGAGGTCTGAGTAGCTGTTTCATTCTACTCCATTCCCTGTAATTGGGTGGAGCACTAATGAACTCAATGGCATGCAGTAACTGGGTAGACCGCCTACGGAATATTCATCTTCTAAATTTCGGAGGGTTTGTTTCAATGACTTGTACTTCTCGAAATAATTTGTGTTAGTATTGTAAACTTTTGTCTTATTGCATATTCTGCTGTATTGCTCAATACAACTTTTAAGCAGGGTACGTCTTATCTGTATAAACACCTTTTACAAACTTCCTTATGAATATTACAGCCTTTGATCATCTGCCCTGTAATCATCCTGTATTATAAGACTTAACTGGATATACACATTAAATTAAAGTTTATGAGACCTCGAGTTCGGCTGACGATCGTGGTGTCTATATGGGCTGCTAAAAGTCCCCTGACAGCAGATATCGGATAAAAGTAGGATTGACCCTGCTCGATTTCATCATACATGCTTGATCATTTTTTACTGCAGAATAAGCATCTTTCTGAGGTTTCTGGCAATAGCTTATTCCCATCTCCTCATTAAAATAAACATTCAGGTACAGCTGATCCAAGGGAGTCATGTTTATAGGGAGGGTGGGGGAGATAGCTGGTCATAAACAAAAAATATCTTACATGAAAACGTATATGGCCTACAGTTATCTTCTGCTCTTCTCCCATAAACATGCTTCCGCTTGGCCAAACAGCCAAGTCATTGATAAGTAGGGAGGGATATAACCTACTGCCAGATAACAATACCGCCGCTTATCTTATGGAAAACAATAGGATCAGACAGGGCAAAATTAAAAAAACTCTCAATTAGAATAATGGATCTGTCAACAGCAGCTTGTTGATTGGTTTCCAAGCAACAACTTAAGTCTTGATGCTCTTTGTTAGCACTGCTCTCCATTTGTATGGAGTCTGTATGTCAAGAAGGGCTTGTTTGTATGGATTTCCACCGGGTCGATTGTTTTCCACCCACATTCATAAATGTATGTGTTTGTATTTGCTTGAGATAGGGGTTTAGATTATGAACCCCACTTGGGATGGAATGTGATATAAGTGATCTGAGTTGAACTTTATAAATGACATATAATACATCAATAGTTCTTTGGATGCTATAAATTAGACTTAGATGTTTTGGGTTATTTTTGTGGTTTTTTTAAGATTTGTTCTCTAGAATACATACAATAGTGTGATGAGATTTCAGACAGGAAGACTGCATGTTGATTTACAGATAGAGATGCTTTTGGGGTCATTTACTGTAAATGAGAACTAATGTGGTTCTTAAAAAATGCTTTCATTTTCTAATCTAAAGACAGACATGATCGTCACTAATTACAAACCATTTTTTTAGTCCTAATTTTTATTTAGATGAAATCTCCAAATTCCTATGGAACCATATTGGGCTTAGTATATTTAGTTAAAGGAATACTAAACCTAGAAATGAATGATAAAAGTTAACAAGAGATAATCTTATCCCCACTGTATGTCAGTCTGCAGGATTTTCTGCATGTTTCTGAAACAGTCTTGTTGAAATCCTGCAGAAAACACAAGGGGTTCATTTCCAGCTGATCGCTCCCATTTTTGACAGGTGATTGAGTGAGGGCAGGGATTTATGATCTGTGTGTCTTACTGCAGACAGAGCAGTAGGGGAGGCTCCTGCTGCAGCCAGTTGTCTTACAGCCAGCCATGGGACTGTAACTACAAGGAGAAGGAGGAGGAGGGGGATGTCAGATCTTCTGGGACACATAAAGATTATTTTATATATTTCTCTATCTAAATTGCAATTTGTGATCAAAGGGAAGGATGAAATTAGTGGTGGAATTACTGGGATTCTTTGAGTATTTTTTATTTTTAAAGGGGTTTTCCCCACGAGAGACATCTGTGACACATCCACAGGATAGGTCATAAATGTCAGATAGATGCGGGTCCCAGCTCTGGGACCCACACTTATCTCCAGAACGGGGCCCCCTAAACCCTGTTCAGCCGCTGAGTGTTGCGGCTGATTGAGGTGTTTTTCGTCCATGGTCAAAAATCCTGAATAGGTTCAGTTGAAGTTTGTCATTTTGATGGGAAGATCAGCTCTGCATGCTGTGTTATTCTTCCCATCAAATCTGAAAGAATCTGTGATGGAGGCTCCCCTATAACTAATCACTTCTTTGGGGGTACTTGTTTGTAACTTCTTGTCACTAGGGGGTACCTGGCTTGAAAAAGTTGAGAAACACAGTGACTTAACATGTTGTAAGTTACAAAAACAGCCAAATGATTTAAATGAGAACAGTGTAATGCTTAATTTCCCCTGTGGTGGCGCTGCAGGGAAAGTGCTGTTTCATTCAACCACAGATTACAACTGATCGCTGGGGGTACAGTAGCAGGACAACCTGCGATCAGCTTATCGTTGGAGGACTTTCATGCATTATATCCTGGTTTTAGGCCTCATGTTATAATACGCATATCAGTGACTACAACCTGCCCCATTTCCTACCCCAGTTACTGATCATTGCAGTGAAATGTAATACTGTGAGTTTGACAATACAAACGAGTGACATGGAGGTGAGTCACAAAGTGTCAAACAACCACTTCACTCAAGTTCCTCCACGTTTCCTGGTATGATAATAGACGGCACACAATGAGCTGGTACAAAGAGGTTCTGTAGACATCCGTCACCAGCTGGATTTGCAAAAAAAGTTGTGTAGGCAGGTTGTTGGGGTGGTAGTGGTAAAACAGGATTCACTCAGATACATTTTCATATTTCATCATCTTAAAATCAAGATCCACCTTTGGGCCCACTTTTCTGGGGTTTCCCCATCTGATAGATATATATATGCTAAAAATATATATGCTAAAAATATCAGATCGGCATGGGTCTGACCGCTGGGTGCTCGGTTGTTTTTGCCTCTCCTATAGACTTTAAAGGGGTTATCTGGGTTGTTAAAATGTAAAAAAAATATATCAGTACTCACCTATTCCCTGGTGATCCAACGCTCATACTCCAACGGTCCTCCTGGTGTTTGTTTACAAGAGGGCAGCATGTGACCACTGCAGCCAATCACAGGGCTCAATGGTGACGCGTCATATTTCTGAATCTTACTGAGGATTCATGCCGGGAATACCACACGTGACCGCTGAACCCGGACATACTGCCCGCATTAAACAAACCCGGGAGGACAGCTGGAACGTCAGCGAATTTGTAAAACATTTTTAAAAAGCTGGGCAACCCCGTTTTCAGAATTTATGGGACTCACATGATCAGATATTTATGGCATATCAAATCAATACGGCATAAATATATCAGACAGGGGAAACCACTAATGATCAGAGGCCCATTGTTACTCCTGGGTCATTGTAGCTATTGTAAAGATTATATTATGGAATAACATTAATTGCCATTTCCTAACAAATATCTGTCTAATAATAATCTGAGGGACTGGAGAATTCTGTCAATGGAACGATCCTATGGTCGATGATGTCATTGGGTCATGTGACACCATCGGTCACAACCTGTAGATAGTGAATAAATAGAAGGGGCCGGCAAGGGCAATGGATTATATTTACCACCAGTAAAAATGTTATCTTCACTTTTATCTATTTCCTCAGGTTTCCATGTCGAAAAGAATTAGTGACGTCATCGGCTGCCAATCTTCTTCATTCTATGCGGGGCAGAGACCGTAGACTGTCTCCAGAGGCTACTCAGGGATTTTGAGCCCCTGACTAACATCTCTATCCAAAACTATTATCTGCTTCTATTTCATAATATTCACTGTACATACCCTATCTTTATTATAGTGCCCTTCATACAATATCTGCAGCACTCCTCATAAATCTCATGTGTCTTCTAATTGCAGATTTTACTGAAAATCTTCCTGAAAGAAGTCAGGAAAATGGACAAATTATGTAAATGACTCAAATGGAAAGAATTTCCGCCAATGAATTCAGAGTCGTCAATAGTAAATGTCTATTTTCTCATCCCCTGCGCGACGTCGTTTCCTTTTCTGGACTGTCTGAAAATACACAAAATATGTAAGTCCTTAGGTTAGAGTTTTTAAAAATCCTGTGGCATGAGGAAAGTGGAGAGATCCCTGCAGCAGACGCACTGTCATACAGTAAAGCTACTGTACGAATATAACTCGGTGCCCCCTGCTGGTAGCATCTACATGTATCCAGCAATCTAATTTCACAAATGATATACAGTATGTATATACTGTATAAATACCAGGGGTGTAATGGAGCTGGGAAATGCCAGGGCGCCACCATAGGACGTTTTTTTGGGCAGCCAGGCGTTGTATGGAAGTCTAAAAATAACCTCTCTGCACCCTGGATGTGGTTTTAAACTTTAACAACTGGCTTGTCAGTGCCCGCAGTCCTCCTCCGCAGCTGACAACTCCATGCCGCCATTTTGCTTATAACTAATGCAGAGCAAAGAGATGGGGCTGCAGAAGAGGACCATGGGTGAGGACAGGCCAGATTCTAGGGTGGCGATCTTCAGGGTCACACAGTGGCGGACTGGGGTTCCTTGGGCCCACCAGTGGATATGATTTTGAGGGTCCACCCTCCATCTATAGAAAACATGTCTGCTTTCTATTTCATAATAGTCCATGTTGTTATCATTGTACACACAGGACATCATCAATAAGGTCTAATAGGTAATTTATGAATAAACTAATGACAAGTAGACCCTTGTGGCAAGTGATTTCTCAGTAGTCACCTCCAAATGGGGTTGTCTTCTGCTGTCCCTTGAAGGCCCATTATTGTTTTAGAGCTTGGGCCCTCCAGAGGATCTTCTGGTTCTCTCGTGGGCCAGTCCGACCCTGGGGTCACATGACCGCGATGCTCGTGTGACGCTAGTTTCGCAGTCATGTGATTCTACTAACGGTGAAATGTACAGCGTGAAGTCACCATCCTATGCAGACGCACTCTCCTTTAACTCCCCTGCCGGACTCGGGCCTCCTCTAACAGCACCACTGGCATCACACAGGAGGAGAACCGGAAAGGGGAGAAAGTGAGTTTGTGGATGGAGTGACTCTGTCTTTTTCTGTGGTTACAGCGGGTGTGAAAATGGAGGTGGTATGTGGCTGGCTCCGATATGGGGACAATGTGACTGGCTCTTATTACGAGGAGGTATGCATTTTTTGTTGCTGTGGCTGACAGGGAGGGGAGAATTTTGGTTGAAAATGAGGGGTGCCGTAACTGGAACTGTCATTGTCATATTGTGACTGCCAGTGTATCAGATGAGAACCCACTGTGGTTGTCACTGTATTAGATGAGACCACACTATGGTTGGCAATGTATGAGATGAGAAATACACTAGGGCTGGTGCTGTATGAGATGAGAACACACTACGTTTGGCAATGTATGAGATGTGTACACTATGGCTGGCAATGTATGAGATGAGTACACTGTGGCTGGCAATGTATGAGCTGAGAACATACTATGGCTGGCACTATATTAGATGAGATTAGATGCCGCTCAGCGTCTAGCGTTGCCATGGTGATGTTGTCATCATGCGGCGCCTCTCCATCTGACGCACGGCGCGTCCTGTGATGTGTGCGCCACTCAGCGGGCGTGTCGAGCGCCGATTTTCATCCATCACAGGTGAGTCTAACTTCATTCTATTTCTATAAAAACCCATAGAGTTTTATTACATGTAGCCTCCTGACGAAGCCGGTCTACAGGGCGAAACGCGCGTCGAGGCGTTCACTCATCCATCCGTCTTTGATCTCCATCGCTCCTCACCATGTCCCAGGGTATGTGCTGGCCTCTAGTTTTTACATGATTGTTCCATTGTGTCCAGCTATTTCTAGCCCTTCTTTTTGGCTATTTGAGCCTGTATGTTTACTTAGGACGCTCTCAGCTTTATTCTGCTTATTGTTATATTCTGTAGGCAGCAGTAGACCTTCTAGTCTATTTCTGTACATTGTCATACTTAGCAGGCAGCACTATATTGTATGTGGGTTTCATTACTCTATGCCTATGGTTTAAATTTTCTGTCCTGTGGATTACTTGAGCGTGGTCTGGTCATCCTTGGATGGTTGACTCTGTTTGTCTATGGTCTAATTCATCTCACCTTGCTGTATATATCTCTGTGTATGATGTATCCCTTTTTTTATTCCATTACATGTTATTGTTGAGTATATTTAATAAAGATTTTTTGTACTTTTGTATATTATTCAGTATACTATTTCTTTAAGGGCTATGTCCCTTTTTGGTTCGCTTTTAGGTTGACTATATTAGATGAGGACACACTATGGTTGGCACTGTATGAGATGAGTACACTATGGCTGGCAGTGTATGAGATGATAACCCACTGAGAGCACACCATGTCTGGCACTATATGAGATGAGAACACGCTATGTCTGGCACTGTGTTAGATAAGAACACACTATGGTTAGCATGAGAACACACTATGGCTGGAACTGTATGAGATGAGTACACTATGGTTGGCACTGTATGAGATGAGTACACTATGGTTGGCACTGTATGAGATGTGTACACTATGGCTGGCACTGTATGAGATGTGTACACTATGGCTGGCACTGTATGAGATGAGAACACATTATGGCTGGCACTGTATGAGATGAGTACACTATGGCTGGCACTGTATGAGATGAGAACACACTATGGCTGGCACTGTATTAGATAAGAACACACCATGGTTAGCATGAGAACACACTATGGGTGGCACTGTATGAGATAAGCTTGAGGTGCCAGGAAGTAAAGAGGCAAAAGGACCCAGGAGCGGTTAGCACATAGGGATCTGGTCTGGGGTCTGAATTTGATTTTACACTTCTATGATGTGAATTTAATTTGGTGTCTGGTTGGGGGTGAATTAATTTAGGGGTATAGTCGGAAGTCGGAATTATCTTGGGATCTGGTCTGGCATCTGCATGACGAAATAAAAATTCCAGAGCAGTTTTGAGACTGCAACAAACACTTTTTTTTGGTTGCGATAAGTATCACTGACATTTTGTATTAGAAGGGTTTTTACGCATGAGGTTGTGCATATTTCCAGGACCACCCAATTGTAGAGGCTAGCAGCTAAAGCATGAATTTGCATTGTGTACACTGATCACTTTGAGATCTATGTACACCTATAGTTTAATGCCCATTTTAATGCTTAAGTTGCACTTACGCATGATGAGTCATGGACGGGAGAAGTTTTCATGGTGGCCTTGGCCGGATGGAGATGAAATGGAAATGTTTTCACGTATAGATCAAAGCAACTGATTTCACTTACTTCTGAGACATCAATAGTGGGGACGACCTGTTTTTGATGATTGAGAAAACACGGATCAGCTACACTGATGTACTGAGCTTGGTTCTGGTGCTGTATATATGTAGTGATCTTGGTTCTTTTGCTGTATATATGTACTGAGCTTTGTTCTGGTGCTGTATTCAAGTACTGAGCTTTGTTCTGGTGCTGTATATATATACACACTAATATTGGTTCTATTGCTGTATATATGTACTGAGCTTGGTTCTGGTTCTGTATATATATACACACTAATATTGGTTCTATTGCTGTATATATGTACTGAGCTTGGTTCTGGTGCTTTATTCAAGTACTGAGCTAGGTTCGGGTACTGTATTCATGTACTGAGCTTGGTTATCGTGCTGTATATATATATATAGTGAGCTTGGTTCTGGTGTTGTATTTATGTACTAAGCTTTGTTCTGATGCTGTATATATGTACTGAGCTTGGTTCTGGTGTTGTATTTATGTACTGAGTTTGGTTCTGGTTCTGTATATATGTACTGCGCTTGGTTATGATGTTGTATATATGTACTGTGCTTGGTTCTAGTACTATATTTACATATTAAGCTAGGTTTTGGGGCTGTATTTATGTGTTGAGCTTGGTTCTGATGTTGTATATTTGTATGAGCCAACCAGAACCAAGCTCAGTACATAAATACAACAACCAGAACCAAGTTGTTGTATTTATGTACTGAGCTTGGTTCTGGTTGTTGTATATATGTACTTAGCTTAGTTCTGGTGCTGTATTTATGTACTGAGCTTGGTTTTGATGCTGTATGTATGTACTTAGCTTGGTTCTGGTGCTGTATTTATGTACTGAACTTGGTTCTGGTGCTGTATTTACGTACTGATCTTTGTTCTGGTGCTGAATATATGTACTGAGCTTGGTCCTGGTACTATATTTATGTACTGAGCTTGGTTTGGTGATGTATTTATGTACTGCACTTTGTTCTGGTGCTGTATTCGAGTTCTAAGCTTGATTCTGGTGCTGTATATATGTTCTGTGCTTGGTCCTGGCGCTGTATATATGTTCTTAGCTTGGTTCTGGCACTGTATCTGTGCATTAACCGGGAGAGTTTTTGTGGCGTACTACGCACGCCGCACTGTTCTCTACCCTTCTTACAGTGCACAGCCTAAATACGGATGTACATAGTTACATAGTTACATAGTTACATAGTTAGTACGGCTGAAAAAAGACACATGTCCATCAAGTTCAACCAAGGGAAGGGAAAAGGGATGTAGCCATCTTTAACTTGACTCTGATAACTTGCTGAAGTGTGATATCACACAACAAAAGTAATTAAAAAGTAATTGAAAAAGTCAAGATAAGCGAACCAGCCACTGTTTATTTAATGCATTAAAAGTCAAGGTAAAGATGGCTACATCTGTAAATGAGCTTTGCGTGTTTAGGAAATTCAATATGTACATATAGGTCTATACATAATGGGTGAGTTTAATATAACAAGTGTGGGTAGGTAGATATGTACGCTTATGTAATTATATACATTGTGTGGCAATCTCGTTAAACATTCTGAACAGGGAGCCACAAAAGTTTGGAAAGTTTCTAGGATACTACTGATATTTACATTTTTATTATTATTTAGATTCCACTTTAATATTGGGTGTATTTGGAATATTGTAATTGTTTTATTTGATTATTAGAATAATTTTCCATGGCACTACACACCATGAAGCACTGTAACATCACCCCTTCCCCAGGCACATATATACCTTTGTCAGCAAAACAGAGAACATATTGTTAACATTTTTAATCCCAACACTGGTGCAGCCACCACAATACATTGCAACATAATATACTGTACACTGTTATGCTGTTGCACCACACAGTGTCTAAGAAAAAATATCATCATACAGTGCTGCAATAATATCACCATACAGTGCCCAAATAATTCCAACATACAGTGCTGAAATAATACCACCATACAGTGCTAAAATAGTACCACCATAAAGTGGTAAATACCACCATACAGTTCCCAAATAATACCATCATTCAGTGCTCAAATAATACCACCATACAGTGCTAAAATAATACCACCATACTGTGCACAAATAATACCGCCATACAGTGCTCAAATAATACCGCCATACAGTGCTCAAATAATATCACCATACAGTGCTCAAATAATACCATTAAACAGTGGTTAAATAATACCACCATACAGTTATCAAATACCACCATACAATGCTCAAATAATGCCCCCATACAGTGCTCAAATAACACCACCATACATTTCTCAAATAATACCACCATACAGTTATCAAATTATTACAACATACAGTCACCAAATAATACCGCCATACAGTGCTTAAATAATTCCAAGAAAGAAGATAAAAAAATGGATCCAGCGCTGAGACAAATGTGGTGGTTAAGAAGGGAAACTTCTTCCAAGTTTTATTCCATAATTGTATTTAAAAAACGTCAGGGAGTGTTCTGAAGTACAACAGGTAGTTGAGGAAATAGGCGGTGCCTACGCGTTTAAGACGCAAGCTGCGTTCTTACTCATGGCTTGTTCTAAATAATACCGCCATAGAGTTATCAAATTATTACAACATACAGTCACCAAATAATACTGCCATACAGTGCTTAAATAATTCCACTATACAATTCTCAAATAATACCACCATACAGTGCTCAAATAATACCAGAATACAGTGCTCATATTATACCTCCATACAGTGCTCATATAATACCTCCATACAGTGCTCATATAATACCACCATACAATGCTGAAATAACACCACTATACAGTATGCAAATAATACCACCATATTAAATAATTTCAATTTAGTATCAGTGCTAAACAATTAATAATAAGATTTCTGGTGCCCACAAATGTCCCTGGGGTGCCCCAGAGGCACAGGTCACATACCCCTAAGTCCAGCCATCCTCACATACCCGCAGAGCCACATCCGCTATGCCATCTACGATAAAGTCTGTTTTCTGCTGCTCCCATTATTGGTTGGGGTCCTGTGGTGTTATCCCCTCAGTGTGGGCTGGTGAATAAGTAGAAAAACACCAGGTAACATCTTCCAATCAGAGTATTATCTGACCGCATAGACAACAAACCAACTATCTGTAGTCAACAACAACAGATTCACAAGGGGCACAATGGGAACCCTTCAAACCAGGACCATAATGGGATCCCTAGCTGATGTTCGGCAAGAAGAGGACACCATCAAATCACCCCAAACTGCAGAAAAACCAACTCTGCAGGATTGCTTACCATCTTAAATCTTAATAAAGTTTAATAAAGGTACATAACAAGACATGGATGTGACTATGGAAGAAATTATGATCAAAACCCTCAGATCTGAATAATTTTAATAGTTGGATAATGAGAATAATTACAAAATGAGTGAGATATTCTTCCGTTCATAATAAAAATATTATAAAAAAAAGAAATGAGAAAATTTTCCATGCATTAAAAAAACAATAGCAAAATCTCGCCTATGAACAACAAACACATTATAAAAAAATTCACAAGCAGCGACTACTAAACGAAAAATTGGGACTACAGTGCCACCTGCTGGCTGCTTCAGACATTGTGAAATTCTTGAAATTATGTTTGTAGAGGTGTGGTCTGTGTAGTCTGTCTCTTCAGCTGTAAAATACAGACAAAATAAAATAAAAAAAGTTATTTTATTTTCAGTCAAAGCCGCAGTGAAATTTGTAATTTTTTTTATTTTTTATTTATGAGCTGCAACTTTAGGGTACACACAATAGACACCTATTTAATATCCATGGGACTGCCACAGTCTAGTTTTAAGCCTGCCATTGGCATTAATAGATTAGACAGGTTGTATTTCTCCTGTCTGATCGTATTGGCGGAATGAGCAAGTGGCAGAAGTCAATAACATTAGGTTGTCAACAGTTCCTGCCAAAGTCAATGAGATCCACATATTAGAATCTAATATTTAAAGGGTATGTCCATTTTTAAGCAGCATTTTACAGTTTACATAAACATAATTTACATAAACAGTTGAGTAAATTTGTAACAACCTTACTTTAGTTATCCTGTACTGATCGTGATCTAGAGACTGTATTGTACTCCAGAGCTGCGCTCACAATTTTGCTGGTGTGTCTGACAACAAGTTTGTTGTCAGAAACACCCCTAACATCTTATGTAGTGGGACAGTTTTACCTACACCAGAATAATGTACAGTGCCTGGTGTGAAGACTACATTTTCCAGAATGCAAATCAGCAGAGCAAGCAATTATTGCTGGAAGATTTTTGTTGTGAAGCCAGCAGAATTGTGAGTGCAGCTCTGAAGTGTAATACAGGATGTAACTCAGGATTAGTACAGGATAAGTAATGTAATGTATGTACACAGTGACTCCATCAGCAGAATAGTGAGTGCAGCTCTGGAGTATAATACAGGATGTGACTCAGGATCAGTACAGGATAAGTAATGTAATGTATTTACACACTGACTCCACCAGCAGAATAGTGCGTGCAGCTCTGAAGTATAATACATGGTGTAACTCAGGATCAGTACAGGATAAGTAATGTATTATATGTAGACAGTGACTCCCCCAGCAGAATTGTGAGTGCAGCTATGGAGTATAATACAGAATATAACTCAGGATCAGTACAGGATAAGTAATATAATGTATGTACACATTGACTCCACCAGCAGAATAGTGAGTGCAGTTCTGGAGTATATTACAGGATGTAACTCAGGATCAGTACAAGATAAGTAATGTATTGTATGTAGACAGTGACTCCCCCAGCAGAATTGTGAATGCAGCTCTGCAGTATAAAACAGGTGTTTCCCAAAGAATGAAACAAGATAGGAAATGTAATGTCATGTATGTACACAGTGACTTCTCCAGCAGAATAGTGAGTGCAGCTCTAGAGTATAATACAGGATGTAACTCAGGATCAGTACAAGATAAGTAAAGTAATGTCTGTACACAGTGACTTCTCCAGCAGAATAGCAGAATAGTGAGTGCAGCTCCGGAGTATAATACAGGATGTAACTCAGGGTCAGTACAAGATAAGTAAAGTAATGTCTGTACACAGTGATTCCACCAGCAGAATTGTGAAAGCAGCTCTGGAGTATAAAACAGGAACAAAATAAGATACTTAATGTAATGTATGTATTCAGTGACTCCACTTTTTATCTTTATTAATTCTATGTTTAAACTGCAATATGGGAATAGAAAGTGAACATATCCTTTAAGTTATAAAGTTGGATGACAAATGGCAGATGAGTGGCTAGTAATGTATTAGCAATGTCTCTAGGATTAAACAAGAATTTACCATTTTCGAATGTTCATCTTTTTTATCAATAACCCTAAAAATGAAAAAACAAACAAACATCATATTGTGATAATATTGTCTGCAACACTATAAGAGTACTTCTCAAATTAAAAAAGAATAGTCCCTGACATGTTCTGAATGACACCCTGAATGACATGTTCTGTAAATTGACATTGATATGTAGAGTTACTTCCCCCTTGCTCCCTCTTCTCCTAATGTTCTGCTTACATGTCAGTCTCCACTGTAGTTCTGGCATTTCATTCAGTAACCAGAATGCCCAGGATGAACAGTCTTTTTGAGAGGGGTGTGCTACAGCACCTGAGCTGTGGATTTTAATGGCTAAAGATAAATACATAGATCTTGTGGGAAAAAAAAGTTTGTCCAGATTTCCTTTGCCCCTTTAGGTGAAACATGATAAAAACACTATAAAATAAGCAGTCAAAATCTGCAAATGCAGTATTATTATAGCAAAATGTCTTCCTCTTCCTCATATAGTTCTTACCATTGTAGAGTACCCATGGTCATTCCCTGTAGCTGAGCCTTGCCTCTTACACGATAATCCTAAATAAAGTATAAAACATTTGAAATCATCAAATAATGTCCCATAATAACATCTGGTTTTGTATAAAACCTAAGTGCTAGTCTTGTATATAGATTTGTGCTATATATCACAGAGTATATAATAAAAGTGCTATAAAATCCTGTATCAGAGAGAAGCTACTCAATGACCTAGGATCCATCCATTTCTACAAACTCTGTAATAAGAGAAGCTTCACTACAGCCTGCCGGGGACCTTTCACACAGTACTAGCAAGGTTTAGCAGTTTATTTAAGGGGTTTTCCCATTATCATTATTTATTCCTGTGAATAGGTGATAAATATCTGATCTGTGGGGGTCCGACCGCTGGAACCCGCACTGATGACAAGAACGGCTTACCAGGAATGGAGCGGTAGTGCACATGCTCGACCACTGATCCATTCATTTCTATGGGGCTGTCGAGCGCTATCTTCGGCAGTCCCATAGAAAAGAATGGAGCGGTTGCAGAGCATGCGATCTACCGCTCCATTCCTATGAGGCTTCTAGGAATGGCAAGGTAAGCCCGTTCTCGTGATCGATGGGGATTCCAGTGGCCGGACCCGTACTGATCAGATATTTATCACCGACCCTGTGTATAGGTGATAAATAATGATTATGTTTTCCCTTTAACTCCGGGATCATGACAATCAGAAGCATCTCGCAATGTGACTATATTCTAAACTAGGAGGCTGTATAAAAAAAAAGTAGGTACCGCCCTTGAGGATTCGGGAGCACTGGAAAATCTTAACTTTTGGTTAAAGGTATACTTTGAGACCATTTAAGATAAGCCTCAGCATAGGTTGGATTAATTTCCCTATTCTATGAACTGTGTGAAAATGCCTTGGTTCACTTTCTCGACTAGAGCTGCAACTTTAGTAAACAAAAGCGGAAAAAAAAACTCCAAAACTTCCCAAGCATAGGAAAAGGAGGTCAAGACCCTCTACTCTAGAATGGTCGGGCTGTGGTGGTGTGAAGGTTTTAATATGATTTTTGCTATGGGACCCATTTTCCCTTATGACTGCCAACCCTCCTAGTATGTTTTTGGATCTTACATGCACTTTAATAAGTGATCAAAACTATAGTAACTTATCAGCAACTGGAATGGAAGGAAATGTCAAATTGATTTTAGGTGGAGTAAGCAATGCTCAGTCAATTACCCTCCATCCCTTTCCTCTCTCTCTCAGGAAGGATACATCGTTGGTGCAGGAGGAAAATGACACCGAGTATCAGTACAATTACCACGACTGACCCAAAAAAGATTCCCACTATAATAGCAGCAAAGGGATCACGAGCACATTCCATAGTTTCTAGGATAAAACACAAAGAAAACAGGAACAGCGTTACAAGAAAATATGCTGACTGTCATCGACATTTCATATTTTGGGTAAATGTAAAGAGTGCTTGTAATATCCAAGTTTTGCAGTGTACACGCTGTCGAAATTCAGCTATTCTAGAAGAACTTCGCTGTGGGTAACCGTAGAGCAAATTTCGCTTACAGTTATATCAAAGCTTTCATATAGAGCGGCAAATGCAGGATTAAAGGGGTTTTCCAAGTTCATTCGGGCACGTGACAAAATAGCACCAAATCCCCTGCTTCACTGTGCCCACTATCCAGTTAAATGGTCGCTTACTTTTCGGCAAACTTTGCATAAATTAATAGTGCAAGCGAAAATAAGAAAATGTGTAACATATCTTATTAGAGAAAAATGCCTCTTTCTATGCTTATCAATCCCCCCCCCCCCTTGTAACTGTTCACTAAGGCTTCGTTCACATCTGCGTCAGGGCTCAGTTCAGGCGTTCTGTCTGAGCTTTCCAGCAGAACGGAACCCCGACTGAAACAAACCGAAACCTCAGGTTTCCGTTTGCATCACCATTGATTTCAGTGGTGACGTTTGTCACCGTTGTGTAAGGGTTCCGTCGTTTTGACAGAATGAATAGCGCAGTCGACTAAGGTATTCATTCCGTCAAAATGACGGAACCCTTGCACAACTGAGACAAACGACAACCATTTTCACCGGATCCGTCACCATTGAAATCAATGGTGATGCAAACGGAAACCTATGGTTTCCATTTGTTTCAGTCAGGGTTATGTTCATGGGTTCCCCTTATGGAAAGCTCCGACAGAACCCCTGAATGGAGCCCTGACGCAGATGTGAATGAAGCCTAACTCTGAATTTACTGCTAAATCCATCTCCTCAACATGAGACAGACTATCATCTCAGTGAGGGAACAGGTTACAGCTGCTTATAGACGTCTATAGAGAGGGGAGAGGGGAGCAGAGTCAGAGAGAGAGAGAGAGAGAGAGAGAGAGCAAAAGAGACAGAGACACTGTTAAGCTTCTAGTAAGTGTTATATCTCCCACCAGTGTTGGAATCACAGTTACACTACTCAATAGAAGTCATATAATAGCCAGAAATAGTGTTAATCCCCATGTATACACATATGACTGCTTATTCTGAAAAGCCGCCTGAAAAGTTAGGTACTCTTTAAATTATACAATTCTTTTTGCCTGCAGTCACCACTAGAGGGGGCTCACCGGCACAGAATTATACAGCTCAAATTGAACTAAATAATTATTATTTAACTTGATATTTTCATTTTCTCCTGAACGGATCAGGAATCCAAGTCCCACCCAGATGCGTCCCTAGGCTGCTTTAAGGACATGCCATATACATTGATCTCCAAGTACATATTGCATCCTCTGCATGGATGCAGTTGTGTAAATGACATCAATACCACCACCCTACCATGTTACTCAGAATACTTGGGTCAGCTCTCAGGGACCGAAACCACATTACATGTGATTGCTCTATTTGCGATGAGAGTAGATCGCCCCTTTAACACTCTCAAGGCAATGAGCAACCTTAATGTACAATACACACTGGCCGGTCTTGGGCTGTTGACCCTTTCCCGTCAGTCTTACCTCGCTGTCCTGATGTCTTCACTGCTGAACAGGGAAGTGTTAGTCCAACCACAAGATGAGTTCTGTCACCGTTTCACATAAGAATGTGTCATAAGTATGTAGTCCGGTCATATATTCAAGGCTGGACTTAAATGATTTGTGCTTGACACTCATCAATCCAAATACCTCCCATTGGATGGACGCACTGACATGCAGCCAAATATGACGGCCATCTTTATTATCGCGGCACTTTTAGCTAATGGATCAAAGAACAGTTAACTCCTTAATGATCGACCACTATCATTCGACGGAAGGCGGTGCAGGTTCTCACACTACCGCGACATCTTTTGCCTAGACTGTAGAAAATGCATGTAGTATAGTGTCCATTCAAAGAAATGGGTGACCATTTAATATATGGCCACGTTGAGTCATCCAGAGTGGGTGCCGCTCGTTCCAGCAGCTCTCTACTCATTGAGGATGTCCTGAATTTTGTATGTATTAAACCCATCCAACATAAAAAAAAAAATTTGCATGTTCACAGCAACGAAAACCACCAACTTATATTTCTTCAGTGTGTATGAAGCTTCCCGGATGTTTACCAGGACAGAAGGTTGAGCAAGACTTGGGAAATTAAGCAAGATTTCTCTTGTCTTCAAAAGATTGCTGAAACACCTACATAGAATGAATGGCCACTAGAAATATAATCAGCAGCCATACGCCACTATTACTTACAAATCCTACAAAAAAGGTGCTGATAGGCAAAAGTATAATAAATGTTTAATACTTTATTCGTTCATAACGCATATAATATAAGTAAAAACATGTTAAAAAAGCAGAGCATCACATACAAAGAAGCGGAAAGCAGGCTGGCTGTACAGTATACAAAAAAGTATATAGCTCACATGTAATTGTGAAATTCTGCTTAACAAAGGGGTAAAACAAAATTTACCTTTTGAAAATCATATATTGCAGATACATTGTGAATGAAAGCCTTCGCTTTCCATACGCTGAGAGTAATATATCATATACATAACGCCTCTTCCATGCATGTATTGCCAGGGTAGTGGGATTGGTCCACCGGGGTACCAGAGGATCCTCCGGTGGTCCCAGGGTCTGACATAATCATGAGCTTGAAAGGTCTATCAGAAGACAAACCAATTTGGAGGTGACTTTGGAGACAATCACTTGCCACTAGTTCTATTTTTTGAGTGCGTTGCGGAAAACATTACAATGTACGCCTATGGGAACAATGTTTCGCAACGCAAGAACTAGAGAAATCTGTCTGAGATAAAAATATATTTTTCCTATAAGCATACATTATAGTTTTCCGCATTTTTACGTTGCGGCAATACAAGGCAAATACAGAACGTGTGAATGAACCCTTATGGGATGATTCCCAAATAGATATTAGACCTTATTGATGACATGCCCTGTGTGTGCAATGATAGAAAAGTAGTACTTTAAAGAGTATATATTTTCACAATCCCTCCTTAGACAACAGTAGACGTATATTAAATGTAATGCAGCCTACATATCTTGTGTCCTCACTGTCCGGTCTTGGGCTGTTGACCCTTTCCTGTCAGTCTTACCTCGCTGTCTTGATGTCTTCACTGCTGAACAGGGAAGTGTTAGTCCAACCACAAGATGAGTTCTGTCCTCATTTCACATAAGAATGTGTAATAAGTATGTAGTCCGGTCATATATTCAAGGCTGGACTTAAGTGACTGGTGCTTGACCATCAACCACCCAAATACCTCCCATTGGATGGACGCATTGGCATGTAACCAAATATAACGGGCAGGTTTATTATTGGGGATATTTAGCTAATTGAAGGGCTGTAAGGTTCGAGAACCCCCTCAGTTAGAGGCTATGTACACTTTTATTAAAAAAACATTTACGATATAGTCTGTATACATAGAAGCTGTCTCGTTCCCTCTCAGCCGATTCCGCCAGTTCAGTTGAATTGACGGCTCGGCTGAGAGCAGGTCCTGCGTGTCTAGGTTCATAACTAATATGTGATCGATATTAGCTGGATCCTTCATATCAGACACACGCAGGACCTACTCTCAGCCGAGCCGCCGTTAGCTCAAATGAACTGACGGATTAAACTAAAAGAGAACAATACAGCTTGTATGTACAGTATACAGGATACATAGAATCTGTATTGTAATTTTTTTTTTTACTAAACGTTACTTCAAAAGTTGCTTAAAAACACAAAATACGTAAATTTAATATAAAAGGTGCTCCCAAAGGTGTTCATAGCCGTTAATGAATGCCCACTGTCCTTTTTTACGGTGGGTGGTCAGTTCTTTAGTTTACAGCGACGTCTTTTGGCATCACTGCAGTAGAGAGCGTTTCCCTGTGCGCTCCTTCTCTAAGAACGACCTGTAACTAGCAGCTCCTGCTCTTAGAAAAGCTTCCTGCTCTACAGTCAGGACCAATTTTTTTCCACAGTCGCACCACAAATCAGAATTATATAAAATACAGTAATTTATTGGTACCCCCAAACTGCACCAGAAAAAAATGACGAATTCTCTTACAGGACATAAATAAAGGGCTGATCTACTGGAAGAGGTTTCTCTGTATCTGGCCCTGCCAATGACTAGGAAGTCACATTTTGCCCTCGAGCCACTAGTTGGAACGCTGGATTATACCCCACTATGTTTATTTTATAGGGAAAATATGGGGTCAGGTTCTCTTTAAATAATTTTCCGTTTCATCTGGGATTAAATTGTGTGTGGTTAACATTATTTCACAGCCAACTTCCCTGTGCAGTGTTTTGGCATCTCTTGACATGAAAGTTGCAGCTTTATAACGACACTGACATTGCTTAATACCGAACTAGGATTACTCTTCATTATACTAAGATCAGGAGGGGATTTTTCCTTTTTAGGGAAGATTGGGTAATGCCTTATGGGTAATTTTTATATTTATTTATTATTATTTTTTTTTATACCTTCTGCTGGATCAATAGGGGTAAAACAAAGTTCTATTTCTCCTATCTATCCCTTCCCTTTCTCCCATCCCTTGGTTAAACTTGATGAATAAATGTATTTTTATAACCATACTAACTATGTAACTATAAGATTACAGTGCAGAGCGGTCAAACAAATGCATTGCTCTATGGACTCAAAATGCTGGAGAAACATAACTACAATACATGACACATCATGAGACTTCAATGGAGAGGTATTTTTTTTTCTCAAGGGAAACTGCTACTGTTACACAACTGTTGGAAATCTCCAGTTATTATCACCTAACAATATTTGATCGTTTTCCATTCATATTTATATCTGTATTCAAATTCTGCTGGTTGCCCTTGGAAACAGACAACAGTTTAGCTCCAGTTTGCTGTCAGACATGTGACCTAATAGAAGAGCTCTAACCACAGTAGTATACTGATTATAGAGGCAAGGCATGGGACTATGGTAGGAGGGGGCCCACCCTGAACAGCTTTCCTTGCTTAACGCTAAACTGTAATAGCGGGGACCTGCAGCCGCCACTAGGTGGATCTTACTTCATAAAGATGATTTATACAGCCCCCATTGAGTTCAATACTAATTTTACAAATCTATATGCAGTTAGCTCCCCCTACTGGTGGCTGTATGCAGCCAGAGATATATAATTTATCAACTATGAAAAGAAGAGCTTCCCTACACAGATATGTTATTAAATAAATCAGCACAGTGAGGACATGAAAACCGAATGATGGACATTAATAAAGGTTCAGTAGCTTTGGTGGAGATGTTAGCGGGGAGTGGGGTCCATTCTGAGATTTGCCACAGGGCCATATGATTTCTATGTACTTTCCTGTCTAAATGTGTACATTTTATGTAAGCTCCCACAATACACTGCTGTGTGCTTACAGGAAACCATCAGAATTTAGTATTTAGCTTTAGAAATGAGTATACATGTAAATATTATGGAAACAAACATACAAAATAAATGCACAAAAGTGAAGTTTTCCTTTGGGTATGTTCACACAACGCAGATACGCTGTATAAAAGTGCACGACATACCCACCCTCGTGCCGAAAAACGACATCAAATTGTGGTGTGTTTTTTCGTCGGGAAAGTCCACTGTGGAAAACAACAGTAAAACAAAAAAAAAAAGATCATACTTACGACGTCCCTCTGATGTCTGTCCTGCAGCCTGGCCTCCTGGGATGACGTTTCATCCCATGTGCCCGCTGCAGCATGTGATAAAATGTCATTCCAGCAAGCCAGGCATCAGAGGGACGCGTCCCTTTGGCTACGGGTAAGTATAACTTTTTTTTTTTCTGAGTTGAAATTTTGCGGCAGAATCACAGCTTATCCGCCGCAAAAATCGCAACATCTGCTATTTGTTGTGGGTTTTACCTCCCCTTGTATTCAATGGAGAAAACCTGCAACAGAAAAGCAGCGACTCCGCGGCATAACTTGACATGCTGCAGATTTAAAAAAAACACTGCAGGTCAATTTATTTCGGTGGATTTTTTTCACAGCGTGTGGATAAGATTTGTTCAAATCTCATCCACTCTGCTGCTACTGTATTACGCTGAGGATTTTCCGCAATGAAATACGTTGTGGAAAATTAGTGACCAGAGGCTGGGTTCACACACAGTATTTAGGTCAAGTTTTTGTGACTGTTTTTTTGTGGCAATTTTTTGGTTCCTAAAAATGCAGCAGCAGATATTTGCTGGTAGTTAACACACACTAATACTGGTGCAGGCGGTTCACCATTATGTATTTCCTATACAGCATGTGCCGTATTCATCACCCTGGTGCACACTATCACGAGATGGTGTAATGATTAAAATTAAAGGGGTTTCCCATAATCAATATTTTTCACCTATTCGCAGGATAGGTGTTAAATATCTGATCTGAAGGGGGTCCAACTGCTGGGACACCCGCCGATCACGAGAACGGGCTTACCTTGCCGCTCCTGGGAGCCCCATAGGAATGGAGCGGTAGCGCGCATGCTCGGCCACCGCTTCATTTATTTCTGTGAGACTGCTGAGTGCTATCTTCGTGATCGGTGGCGGTCCTATCGGTCGGACCCCCACCGATCAGATATTTATCACCTATCCTGTGGATAGGTGATAAATGATGATTATGGGAAAATCCCTTTAATGAAGGAAAATTCCTTAAACAAAAAGAATTATCTCATATATCATAAGACAAGTACTGATAACAGTGACAATATTACTTTAGCGGCAGAAAGACTGGAAATCCTGTGATTTATCTCAATTTATCGGATGATCTCATTGTACACATTCTCTGGTTTACACTGAAGATCCTAAAAAACACAAAATGCAACAAATATAATGTAGAAGAAAGAACTATAGATACAGTGAAATTCTTTTACTTTGACATCCATGCGATCAGAGTACCAGATTAGCAGATATTCTGGATTAATAGACAGTCATATACAGTAGGTAAATATATACTGTAAAAAACAACCTCAAAGAAATTTCCTGAGTCCCCCAAAAATCGGCCAAAGGCAGCAAATGTGATAAAATAACTTGACTCACCTGGCATATCCCCCGTCGCTCCAGCACCGCCGCTGCAGGAGTCTAGCCAGTCTATGACAGCCGTCCGTCGGTGGTGACATCTCGACTATCCGAATCAATGGCCTCAGCGGTGATGCAGTGATCACGTGGGGGATGTCAGCACGTCAACACTGCAGGACAGCTAACAAAGACCGACGGGCCACTGGAGCGCCGGCGCTGAAGCGATGGGGACTACCAGATGACTAAAGTTTATTTTCTTATTTTATCGCACTCCCTGTCTTTAGGCAAATTTTGGGGGACTCGGAAAACCCCTTTAAAGTGAATGTTAATCCCTTAAATACCATTTTAGTTTTTGTTTCTTAATTTATTTTTGGAAACCATCCACAAAATATCCTGTTTAGACTATGTGGGAATGTATTAAGATTGGCGTTTCAAACGCCAGTCTTAATAGGAAACAAGCTGGCGTAACACGTGACAAATTTATTAAGAGGCGCACGCCTTGTAATAAATTTGTCGCATCTTTAGCTCACTGTGCACCACTAAGTGAAATCAATGGCAGGCAAGACCTGACATCATTTATAGTTAATGCGTCGGATTGTGGTGGCCCCGCCCCTTTTTATAAGCTCTTCCCACTTATAGAAAAGTGGGAAGAGTGATCGAAACGTCTCAAAAGTCGCAATTCTTTAGACTTTTGAGTCGTTCTGGCGTAGAGAAATTTAGCTCATTTTAAATCCTCCTATAGATAACTGACTGTATCCACCACTAGGGGGAGCTTTCTACATATATCCACAGTGATGTGCAAGGATATCTGAGCTCCCAAGAAGAACAGAAATTTGACTAAATGCACACTCCAGGCAAGACCTACATCTAGTACAGGACCTGAAGGGGCGCTGCATGACACAGGAATCCAAAATACAAAAAAAAAAGAGAATGCTTGTGTCATGCAGCGCCCCCTGACGTCCTGTACTAGATATAACACAGACAATCAGCGTAAAGTATATAAGTATAAATACAGTAATGGAGACCTTACCTTATAAGGGGGGTCATTAGAACTCTAAATACAAAGAGAAGAAGATTTTTTTTACTAGATGGACTCATTGTCCTATTTTATATTTTACAGGGACAATATATTATGTGACCAGACAGATGACCAGTACTCAACATTTTGCTGTGTCGGCATTCTGTCAATCCTATATACAATATCTCATATCTATCTATATCAAAACTATTTATTTATCTATCTCAAATCTATCTATCTATCTATCTATCTATCTATCTATCTATCTATCTATCTATCTATATCAAAACTATTTATTTATCTATCTCAAATCTATCTATCTATCTATCTATCTATCTATCTATCTATCTATCTATCTATCTATCTATCTATCTATCTATCTATCTATCTATCTATCTATCTATCTATCTATCTATCTATCTATCTATCTATCTATCTATCCATCTATCTATCCATCTATCTATCTATCTATCTATCTAATATCTATCTATCTATCTATCTAGAACACAAAAAATGGCGACAGCACACTGCGAACATTAATGTCACCTAAACTGCTAAATATAAATAAATATGCATTACTGCTAAATCTACTTACAATAGGGAGGTTCTTAGCACACATTTTGATCAAATATCTATCTATCTATCTATCTATCTATCTATCTATCTATCTATCTATCTATCTATCTATCTATCTATCTATCTATCTATCTATCTATCTATCTATCTATCTACCTACCTATCTATCTATCTATCTATCTATCTATCTATCTATCTATCTATCTATCTATCTATCTATCTATCTATCTATCTATCTATCTATCTATCTATCTATCTATCTATCTCATATCTATCTATCTCATATCTATCTATCTATCTATCTATCTATCTATCTATCTATCTATCTATCTATCTATCTATCTATCTATCTATCTATCTATCTATCTATCTATCTATCTATCTATCTATCTATCTATCTATCTATCCGCTTATCTTATTGCTTACCGATGTCAGGACCAGCACATTGTCATATATTTCAGATGGGTCTTGTTTGTCTGCAGATAAAGCTAAAGTAATAATGATAAAAACAGAACAATAAAGTGATAAAAATAAATTAAAAGAAGGAAGAAGGATGCAAAGAAAATAATTAGAAATCTTAAATCAGAGGAGTGATACACGTATTACACATATATACAAACAGGTTCATCTGTCTTGTTGAATTGAAGGTCATCTGATGCACAATGGTTTTCCAGTCATACGAAATTGATGGCCTATCCTCAGGATATACCATCAATACATGATCGGTGGGGGTCGGACTCTTGAGAGCACTGCTTCCTATTCATTCCTTATCTGCTCTGTATTTTCACTTTACGGCAACATGTGAACCCAGACTAATCATATTGATTAATTAAAGGGTCTTCCAGTTATAAGCAAGGGTATTCCAGCTATTTTAAGGATAAGCCAACAATATCTGATCGGTGGTGGTCCGACTCTCGGCACCCTTGCCGATCAGCTGTTTTGAAGGGGCAGCGGCGCTCATGCGAGTGCTGCTTCCTTCTTGTCACTGCTCGTACTGTGAATCACCGTCACACTTGTAACGGCGGACCCCCACCGATCAAATATTGTTGGCTTATCCTGAAAATAACTGGAAAACCCTGGCTTATAACTGGAAGACCCTTTAATTAATCAATATGATTAGTCTGGGTTCACATGTTGCCGTAAAGTGTAAATTGCGATGCAGTTGCGTTTTTCCATGTCACCACTGTACAAATAACTAAATAATAATAGACATTTTTTTTTGGAATAGAATGAAAGTTACAAGAAAACAGTGGACTTACCTTTCTTTGCCTCTCTTAACGGAAGTATATGTATCTGGTATAACAGGAAGGTCACACTTATTATTAGTATGATGCTCAATATTGTCCCACAGACAATTCCTGCAATTACAATAGGATTTGCTCCAGTGGTACCTTCAGGGATATCTATAAAGAAATATCATAATAAAGATTAGTTTTTACTTAGTGGAATTATAGTGATAGATAGATAGATAGATAGATAGATAGATAGATAGATAGATAGATAGATAGATAGATAGATAGATAGATAGATAGATAGATAGATAGATAGATAGATAGATAGATATGAGATAGATAGATAGATAGATAGATAGATAGATAGATAGATAGATAGATAGATAGATAGATAGATAGATAGATAGATAGATATGAGATAGATAAATATAAATAAATAGATTTGATATAGATAGATATGAGGTAGATAGATAGACAGACAGACAGACAGATAGATAGATAGATAGATAGATAGATAGATAGATAGATAGATAGATAGAGCACACAAAAAAATGGTGACAGCACACTGTGAACACCAATGTCACATAAACTGCTAAATATAAATAATATGTATTAATGCTAAATCTACTTACAATAGGGAGGTTCTTAGCGCAGATAGATAGATAGATAGATAGATAGATGATAGATAGATAGATAGATAGATAGATAGATAGATAGATAGATAGATAGATAGATAGATAGATAGATAGATATGAGATAGATAGATAGATAGATAGATAGATAGATAGATAGATAGATAGATAGATAGATAGATAGATAGATAGATAGATAGATGGATATGGTATAGATATGAGATAGATAAATAAATAGATTTGATATAGATAGATATGAGGTAGATAGATAAATAGATAGATAGATAGATAGATAGATAGATAGATAGATAGATAGATAGATAGATAGATAGATAGATAGATAGATAGATAGATCGATAGATTGAGCACACTAAAAAATGCAGACAGCACACTGTGAACACCAATGTCACCTAAACTGCTAAATATAAATAATTTGTATTACTGCTAAATCTACTTACACTAGGGAGGTTCTTAGCGCAGATAGATAGATAGATAGATAGATAGATAGATAGATAGATAGATAGATAGATAGATAGATAGATAGATAGATAGATAGATAGATAGATAGATAGATAGATGATAGATAGATAGATAGATAGATAGATAGATAGATAGATAGATAGATAGATAGATAGATAGATAGATAGATAGATAGATAGATAGATAGATAGATAGATAGATAGATAGATAGATATGAGATAGATAAATAAATATATTTGATATAGATAGATATGAGGTAGATAGATAGATAGATAGATAGGTAGATAGATAGATAGATAGATAGATAGATAGATAGATAGATAGATAGATAGATAGATAGATAGATAGATAGATAGATATTAGATAGATGGATAGATAGATAGATATGAGATCGATCGATAGATAGATATGAGATAGATAGATAGATAGATAGATAGATAGATATGAGATAGATAGATAGATAGATAGGTAGATAGATAGATAGATAGATAGATAGATAGATAGATAGATAGATAGATAGATAGATAGATAGATAGATAGATAGATAGATAGATAGATAGATAGATAGATAGATAGATAGATAGATAGATATTAGATAGATGGATAGATAGATAGATATGAGATCGATCGATAGATAGATATGAGATAGATAGATAGATAGATAGATAGATAGATAGATAGATAGATAGATAGATAGATAGATAGATAGATAGATAGATAGATAGATAGATAGATCGATCGATAGATAGATAGATATGAGATCGATCGATAGATAGATAGATAGATAGATAGATAGATAGATAGATAGATAGATAGATAGATAGATAGATAGATAGATAGATAGATAGATAGACATGAGATCTCTTTTCTATGATAGCATTGAGCTTCCAGAGCACAGGGACAAGACATTACGTGTTTGTATATATAGTATAATATTGATAAATTGACTCGGTAAACACTTGGGTAGATTTATAGGGAGCTAAACAGTGAGATAATAAAGACAACTTTTTATGTTACATTGTTACTCACTTAACACACTAACTGTGAAGATGTCACTGATTTTCTTACTGACTCGATTCTCAGCTTCACACTGATATCCTCCTGCATCACTATGTTTAATATTAGCGAATGTGACGGTTCTTGCATCTCCTGACATATTTGCCCCATCAGGTAAGCTGTTATTATTCCGGCTCCATGTTATTTTTTCGGCATCGGCTGTGACACATGTGAGGACGTATAAATCATCTTCTTGGATTGGACAGTGAGAAGATGTGATTACCGGTTTTCTGACCAATTCTGTGAATAAAGATATGTAAGATCAGCTAATTCTATATGGTTCAGTTTTAAGGAAGGTGACACCATCTGATGTAACACTAGTGATAACACAAAGAATATTACTATGTACTATGGGAACCATGTTTTTTTTATCTTTCAAATGCATCTAAAATGGAAAATAAATCAACTTTGGAAATATTGTTAATTACATATGTTCTTTTGTTTTGTGTCTACAGCTCCTAAGCAGAACTATGTCTCCATAGTAAAAGACTACATACAAACTGTCAATACCAGAAACTCCTATGTCCCAGATTGAAACTCTTCTCATTTAGCTACTTGTGCTGAATCTATTGTCCAGGTTCTCTGGATTGTTGCCTCTTGAGATTCCTTTCCTGCTTACCTGATTTTGGCCTCCTATATAACCTTGGCCTTGCACGTCCTCCTTGCCAAACTATTGACCTCCCTGCCCCTAGTCTAGTTTATTGCTGCCTTACACGTCTAACTGCTGCTGTTTATTTGAGTACCAAACTTGGATTGTTTCCTGACCACGGCTCTGCCTTACGCTATAACCTCTTGCTGCTTATCTGTGTCTCGAACATGGACTGTTACTTGACTCATCTTGCTATCATCCCCCACTTTCCAGATTGTTTCAGTTAGTGGACCACACATTTTCTTCCAGACTTTGACATAAACACTGATCCTATAGCACTGTTTGCTTGATTCTGCATTCAACTTTTTGCTAACACACAAATATAAGTTAGCAAGAAGTAGGAGACAGATGGATAAAGAAGAAAATGGAGAGTGAACGACTCTAATCAGAAAATACATCACCTGTGTCTTAATTTTTAATCTGTTCATGGTCATGTGATGGATACACAGGTGCACGGCTTGTTGCAGGTAACGTGATGGACACCCAGATGCTGTGATCATTAGAAGACACAGCTCTGATATACATACTGTAACGAGCCGTGTACTTGAATCTGTGAGGAATTAATACAGAAAATATATTGAAAAATTGTATGACTTTTAATTATGCAAAAAATAACATTAATTTGCTGAAACCGGACAACTCCTCTAAGGGGGTTAACTGGTTTGGATATCCCCTAAAGGGTTTTTAGTTAATCATGGAGGGTCCTGTTGCTCGTCGACAATTAAAATAAAAGAGAGACGCATTTCTTAGTGGCTTTTCATTCCTGCTAATAAAGGGGGAGGGGCGGGAACCCCATCTGCTACATTCATGTGCCCTAGTGGAGCAGAAAGGGGTTGTCTAAAGCAGAAAAATTGCTAGGAATCTGTTAAAAATGTGCATCTCATCCCTGATGGTTACCAGCAATTATTCCTGTACATATCTACGTGTTTTGTCAAATTTCAGTATTAGAGGCTGTTGGTCTCTATGGTTTGACCCTTTGTCGAGTGGGTTTTGCATTTTCCCCATGTAATGTATATAAATTAGCAATAGTCAGTGATACTCACCATAGACGGTCAGGGTCACAGGTATGTCCTGTAATGATATCACGGTCTGCATCTTCACTATATAATTCCCTCCATCTGTGCTATTTAGATCTCTGATGTGTAATGATCCGTTACTGAAAACTGTGATCCTGGGATTGTACTGAGGTCCATTATATGGAGGGAAACCACCACCAGGAGAATCTGACAGGATGATGTACTGAGCGATTGTATTTGGTCCTTTATACCAGATGATAGTCTCAATTCTCGCAGTAATCCCAGTAACGCTCAGGGTGACAGATCCATTAATAGCTGGATACTGGGGGAACAGCTGGAGACTGGGCATTCCATTAGCCGTGTCTAGCCACATATGATATATGGAAAAACAGAAAAGAAAGAAAAAACCCCCAAAAAATGCTGAAATCAATGTAATGAAATGATGACCTAATAATGTATTGATGGCATTCATTGTCACATTCACCTGTATATTTTTGTACCTTCAAAGTCAATAGGAATTGTAGACATTCATTAACACATTGGGGCAGTTTTAGACATCATAGACATATACAAGTCAGTCAGAAAATGTGCCAAATTGATCAAAGTTGTGTATGCTTTATGATCAATTTGGCCCATCTTGCTAGACATGCTAGAAAATGTTCTCTTCCTTATACAGTGAAGGAAATAAGTATTTGATCCCTTGCTGATTTTGTACGTTTGCCCACTGTCAAAGACATGAACTGTCTAGAATTTTTAGGCTAGGTTAATTTTACCAGTGAGAGATAGATTATATAAAAAGAAAAACAGAAAATCACATTGTCAAAATTATATATATTTATTTGCATTGTGCACAGAGAAATAAGTATTTGATCCCTTTGGCAAACAAGACTTAATACTTGGTGGCAAAACCCTTGTTGGCAAGCACAGCAGTCAGACGTTTTTTGTAGTTGATGATGAGGTTTGCACACATGTAAGATGGAATTTTGGCCCACTCCTCTTTGCAAATCATCTGTAAATCATTAAGATTTCGAGGCTGTCGCTTGGCAACTCGGATCTTCAGCTCCCTCCATAAGTTTTCGATGGAATTAAGGTCTGGAGACTGGCTAGGCCACTCCATGACCTTAATGTGCTTCTTTTTGAGCAACTCCTTTGTTGCCTTGGCTGTATGTTTCGGGTCATTGTTGTGCTCGAAGACCCAGCCACAAGCCATTTTTAATGTCCTGGTGGAGGGAAGGAGGTTGTCACTCAGGATTTGACGGTACATGGCTCCGTCCATTCTCCCATTGATGCGGTGAAGTAGTCCTGTGCCCTTAGCAGAGAAACACGCCCAAAACATAATGTTTCCACCTCCATGCTTGACAGTGGGGACGGTGTTCTTTGGGTCATAGGCAGCATTTCTCTTCCTCCAAACACGGCGAGTTGAGTTAATGCCAAAGAGCTCAATTTTAGTCTCATCTGACCACAGCACCTTCTCCCAATCACTCTCAGAATCATCCAGATGTTTATTTGCAAACTTCAGACGGGCCTGTACATGTGCCTTCTTGAGCAGGGGGACCTTGCGGGCACTGCAGGATTTTAATCCATTACGGCGTAATGTGTTACCAATGGTTTTCTTGGTGACTGTGGTCCCAGCTGCCTTGAGATCATTAACAAGTTCCCCCCGTGTAATTTTCGGCTGAGCTCTCAGCTTCCTCAGGATCAAGGATATCCCACGAGGTGAGATTTTGCATGGTGCCCCAGATCGATGTCGATTGACAGTCATTTTGTATGTCTTCCATTTTCTTACTATTGCACCAACAGTTGTCTCCTTCTCACCCAGCGTCTTACTTATGGTTTTGTAGCCCATTCCAGCCTTGTGCAGGTCTATGACCTTGTCCCTGACATCCTTAGAAAGCTCTTTGGTCTTGCCCATGTTGTAGAGGTTAGAGTCAGACTGATTCATTGAGTCTGTGGACAGGAGTCTTTTATACAGGTGACCATGTAAGAGCTGTCTATAATGCAGGCACCAAGTTGATTTGGAGCGTGTAACTGGTCTGGAGGAGGCTGAACTCTTAATGGTTTGTAGGGGATCAAGTACTTATTTCTCTGTGCACAATGCAAATAAATATATATAATTTTGACTATGTGATTTTCAGGTTTTTTTTTATATAATCTATCTCTCACTGGTAAAATTAACCTAGCCTAAAAATTCTAGACTGTTCATGTCTTTGACAGTGGGCAAACTTACAAAATCAGCAAGGGATCAAATACTTATTTCCTTCACTGTATTTATGGATTTTTTTTGTGACCATTCGCCAATTTTGTCCCATGTAGATCAATGGCTACCACTGTTTGCCGGCTCCCTAGCTGTAACCAATAACTTCTTTTTGTGTTTAGCATTAAAACTTGTAATAACAGGAGACGTATGAGAAGGTTACACTAACTAGACTTCTCTCCCACAGGCAGACATCCTCTGAGAACAGGCGTGTAACCACCAGACCAGCGGCTATGGGGCCTGAAATCTGCGATCCTGGGATTGTATAGAGGTCCACGAAGCAATATGGGACTATAACTAGGTACATATCGCAGGATTTTGCTGCTTATCTGTGTCTCGAACATGGACTGTTATTGACTCATCTTGACTCATCTTGCTATCATCCCCCACTTTTCAGATTGTTTCAGTTAGTGGACCACACATTTTCTTCCAGACTTTGACATAAACACTGATCCTATAGCTCTGCTTGCTTGAATCTGCATTCTACTTTTTGCTAACACACAAATATAAGTTAGCAAGAAGTAGGAGACAGATGGATAAAGAAGAAAATGGAGAGTGAACGACTCTAATCAGAAAATACATCACCTGTGTCTTAATTTTTTATCTGTTCATGGTCATGTGATGGACACACAGGTGCACGGCTTGTTACAGGTCATGTGATGGACACACAGGTGCACGGCTTGTAACAGGTCATGTGATGGACACACAGGTGCACGGCTCGTTACCGGTCACGTGGACACACAGATGCTGGGATCATTAGAAGACACAGCTCTGATATAAATACTGTAAAGGGCCGTGCCCCTCTGTGTCCATCACATGACAATGGACAAAACTTTATCCACTGGGAGTAAACAATGAATGTTCCTACTGAATGACAACAAGCAGAGATCTTGAAGTCTGTGAGGAATTAATACAGAAAATATATTGGAAAATTGTATGACTTTTAATTATGCAAAAAAATTACATTTAATTTGCTGAAACCGGACAACCCCTCTAAGGGGGATATCCCCTAAAGGGTTTTTAGTTAATCCTGGAGGGCCCTGTTGCCCGTCGACAATTAAAATAAAAGAGAGACGCACTTCTTAGTGGCTCTTCATTCTGGGGCAGGGGCGGGAACCCCATCTTCTACATCCAAGTGCCCTAATGGAGCAGAAAGGGGTTGTCTAAAGCAGAAAAATTACTAGGAATCTGTTAAAAATGTGCATCTCATCCCTGATGGTTACCAGCAATTATTCCTGTACATATCTACGTGTCTTATCAAATTTCAGTATTAGAGGCTGTTGGTCTCTATGGTTTGACCCTTTTTCGAGTGGGTTTTGCATTTTCCCCATGTAATGTATATAAATTAGCAATAGTCAATGATACTCACCATAGACGGTCAGGGTCACATGTATGTCGTGTACTGATTTCACTGTCTGTATCTTCACTATATAATTCCCTCCATCTGTGATATTTAGATCTCTGATGTGTAATGATCCGTTACTGAAAACTGTGATCCTGGGATTGTACTGAGGTCCATTATATGGAGGGAAACCACCACCAGGAGAATATGACAGGATGTTGTACTGAGCGTTTGTATTTGGTCCTTTATACCAGCCGATAGTCACAATTCTCGCAGTAATCCCAGTAACGCTCAGCGTGACAGATCCATTAATAGCTGGATACTGGGGGATCAGCTGGATACTGGGCATTCCATAAGCCGCGTCTAGCCACATACGATATATGGAAAAACAGAAAAAAAACAAAACCCCCAAAAAATGATGAAATCAATGTAATGAAATGATGACCTAATGATGTATTGATGCCATTCATTGTCACATTCACCTGTATATTTGTCTACCTTCAAAGTCAATAGGAATTGTAGACATTCATTAACACATTGGGGCAGTTTTAGACATGATAAACGTATACAAGTCAGTCAGAAAATGTGCCAAATTGATCAAAGTTGTGTATGCTTTATGATCAATTTGGCGCATCTTGCTAGACATGCTAGAAACTTTTATATCAACTATTATTTGGCTTCGTTTACACCAAATTTGGGGTCATTTTGGTGAACGGTGTCACATTTTAATCCACGGACCTTACCATGAACAGCGTATATGCCAGAATACAGGCTCAATATAAGACTGATTTCTGGTGCATTTTGAAAAGTAAATCTGTCCAATTGTGGTTAAAATTGTCAACCCCTTTCCATGTGCCCCATTAGTAGTAACAGTCAGTGATACTCACCATAGACGGTCAGGGTCACGTTTATGTCCTGTGATGACATCACTGTCTGTATCTTCACTATATAATTCCCTCTATCTGTGATATGAAGATCTCTGATGTGTAATGATCCGTTACGGAAAGCTGTGATCCTGGGATTGTATAGAGGTCCACGAAATAATATGGGACTATAACTAGGTATATATCGCAGGATTTGATACGGAGTCTCGGATTTTGTTCCGTTATACCAGATGAAATTTAAGATGTTCTCAGTAATCCCAGTAACGTTCAGGGTGAGAGATCCATTAATAACTGGATACTGGGGGATCAGCTGGATACTGGGCATTCCATAAGCCGCGTCTAGCCACATATATGGGAAAACTGGGAAAGAAAACATGCAAAAATTAATTTAATGGCGACCTACTGAAAGTGATATAAATCATTGCATACATTGTAAGATACACCTGCATTTTGCACTGCCTCTAACGTTTTTAGACATTTTATGAATACACTGCGGTTAAAATGATTGTCCTGTGAAGAAAACCCTTTCCATATGCCCCATTAGGACATATTGACATCATTTGGGGTGGAAGGAATTTGGGAGCGGTTACAAACAGCTCTCTAACTTGGACATATCTGGCCCATCCATGTAATACATGGTCACCCATTCATTTGAAAAGCGCGCAAGTATTATCCCGGGGGGGGGGGGGGGATGTATGGCCTCCGCCGATAACTAATAATTTCCAGCCTGACCTGCTGCGGTCAGCTAATACACCGGACCAGCTTTGATAGAAAAAGGATTGTTGTGATTAAACAATCCCCTTGATGCATTGCTCTGTGACCGCTGTAATTACTTCTCAGGATACTGTTAGGCCCTGTTCACACTGAGTTTCTTCCAGTCAGAAAATTCTGCCTCAAAATTCCTTCTGGAATTTTGAGGCAAATTTGGATCTGCCTGCACGCCGTTTGCCGCGTTTTTTGCGGCATATTTCGCCTAGTTTTTCACCCGCGGCCATTGAGCGCCGCAGGCGAAAAACCCAGCGAAATACACTTTCTCTGCCTCCCATTGATGTCAAACGCCCGAAGATAGGGCATGCCGCTTCTTTTTCCCGCGAGACCGTTTTTCCGCTCTCGGGAAAAAACACCTCTGCCTCCCATTCAAATCAATAGGAGGCACTTTCTTTTTTTTTTTGGTGCGTTTTCCGACGCGGTTTCTGCATCAGAAAACGTCTAAAAAAACTCAGTGTGAACTGGCTCTAAGTGTTGTGACTTTAGACTGAATTCACACATGCAGTTTTTTATGCTTTTTTGTGCTATATATAAAGTGTTTGTACCTTTTTGTAATGACATTTTTGGCTGATGGGGTTCGGCTTTCAGTGTTCTATCATTGTGCCCATGTATGAAGAATTTTAGCAAATTTTTAGAATAGAAATTGGTCAGAGCAGGTACGCCTGGGTGCAGATATATTGATGACGACAATTTTTGTTGTTATAAATCATTTTATATGTTTATGGTTTGTTGTGTCTATCTATAGTGGCTACACTAAATTTACCAATGGTCATGCACATTTTTTATAAATTTGGCACATAACCAACAAACTGAGTCAAACCGGGAACTGATGACCTTTAGGAACTCAAGATCAGTACAGAAAAGGTAATGCAAAGTATTTACAAACATTTTTATGAGCATTTCAGCAGTGGAACATTGTATGTTCCGAAGAGGGAAGTCTAAGTGCTCTCGCACACAACCGAGATCGTGCCGTCAAAAATGGTCCAAGTGTCGGCTGGATTTCCCGGCCCGACCGCGCTGCATGTGAACGGCACTCCAGCATCATAGACATTTATGATGCTAGGAGACCCTGCCTCCCCACAGAACTGCTGTTCCGTACTGAACAAAATGATACAGTGCAGAACAGCAGTACAGGCAGGGACTTCTAGCATCATATATTATATGAATATTTATGATGCCAGGAGTCTCGTTCACATTTACCGTGATTGGGCCGGGAAATCCAGCCGACACTCGGACCGTTTTTCAGGGCACTAAGGCAGAACTACAATCAGAATTTTTTTGCATATGAAATACAATGTTTCTACTACATTCCTTTATATATGGACTCTATACATGATGCCCCTAATATAATATATATGGCTTACAAGTTTTGACCAGGGTTCAAGAGGGTCCCACTGTGGACCCGGGCTCAGACAAAAATGGGCACTAGATGTCCAGCAGAAGAAGACCCTATTTGGAGTGGATGTTGGAGCTGCAAGGTCAATTTCTTATGAGTTGATCCTCAAATAACCTATTAGATCTTATTGATGATATGTCATGCGTGTTCGATGATCACAACAAAAATTACCATACATTTAAAAGTGAAAGTAAACATGATCCCTGGGGTGAACTTAGAAGAATAAAGATCCTTTTACAAGTGCCAATTATCGGGCAGCTCGTTCATCGGCTGATTGTATCATTTAAGCAGCCGAAAATATAATTGTTGTCAGCAACATATCTCCCTGTGCTGCCGACATAATATGACATGTATGGGGACGAGTGATCGTAGTAATGATCGCTCGTCCCCATACATAACTCCTTGTGAAAGGAGCAAACGAGCGCCGATCAACAAGCAGTTTCATTAATCGGCGCTCAGTTAACATGGTCCACGTCGGGCCGTGTAAGAAGACCCTAACTTGAAGCTTGAACCAATGCAAAATCTGAACCATGTGCCATATGTGGCAGAGGGACCTTTGGGCACCTTCCAGCACCATAGCCTTGCTGCAACTGCTTACTCTTCCCCCTTATAGCTATGCCACTGGGTGGGCCCAAGAAACCCCAGTCCGACTGATAGTTTGTTACCTGAAATCATCCAGATCCACATTTTCAAGTTCTGTGTCCTGCCGGAAACTCTGTAGTCTCAATATAAAACCAGATTAAGGAAGTCGTATCTAAACAAATACATTCATTCAGCTACAAAATTTGGGAGGGTTCATAGCTAAGGCCGTTCACATGGCATAGCAACAAAGACAAATATGGTAGGTAACACAGGACTGCAAATAGCTGTGACTAATAAATCCGTAAGTGCCTTGAGGTAGTGAAGATTCAATAGAAATATTAACAACAGGTAAATAAATAGAGGGGAAAAAACTTTCATGGTAAGAGTTCTCCAGTTCTGTGCAAATAAATCTTTAAAATTGCATATAGAAAAGTTCTGCAACTTTCTAATATACTTTGTGTTTCACCTGTTCCTCTGCTTGTTGTCAGTGAAGGGAAACATTTTTACTTACATTTCTGTCTCAGTGCAATGATAATGATGACTGCCAGAGAGACCTAGATGAAAGATTTAGGCTGGATTCAGACAAGCGTGTGCGTTTTGCGAGCGCAAAAGGCACTTGACAGCTCCGTGTGTCATCACCATATGATGTGTGGTTGCGTGATTTTCGCGCAGCCGCCATCATAATGACACTCCGATTGTATGTTTGTAAGCAGAAAAGCACGTGGTGCTTTTCTGTTTACATTCATAGTTTTTACTGCTGTTGCGCGAATCACGCGCGTCACACGGAAGTGCTTCCATGTGGTGCGCGTGATATTCACGCACCCATTGACTTCAATGGGTGCGTGATGCGCGAAATACGCACAAAGAACGGACATGTCGTGAGTTTTTCGCAGCGGACTCACGCTGCGTAAAAATCACGGAACTGTCTGCACGGCCTCTCAGACTAATATAGGTCCGTGCGATGCGCGTGAAAATCTTTTAGGACTGTATCCAAGCCCTTTCAAACTCTTTAACGCCAAGATTGCATTAGTCTCTGAAAAATTTACAGCGCAGACATCTTTGACTCCTTGAATTTCCAGCATCCTTCCCACCTATTCCTAAACAGCAATACTGCCCCCCTTAGGCCCCACACTGTAATAGTGCTCCTCTCAGTTGCCCACACTATAAGGCCGGATTCACACGTCCGTGATATACGGTCCGCAGGTCGGCCGCATTTCACGGACTGAGGACACTGCAGGGAGCTGGGCTCTTATCGTCATAGTTATGTACGACGCTAGATGTCCCTGCCTATAACTATGATGATAAGAGCCCAGCTCCCTGCAGTGTCCTTAGTCAGTGAAATGCGGCCGACCTGCGGACCGCATATCACGGAATGAACACGCTCGTGTGAATCCGGACTAATACTGCCCCAAACAGTAATAGTGCTATCACACAGTAGTAATGTCTCCTTTTCTGCCCCCTCACACAGTGGTAGTCTCCTTTTGTGCTCCATATAGTAGAAGTTGCCCCATATAGTAGACAGGTGACCGCCATATAGTAATTATTAGATAGACCCCATGTAGTAGTTAGGACTCCCATATTGTAGATAGGTGACCCATATAGTAGTTAGTCCCATCATATAGTAGTTAGGTGTACCCATATAGTAGTTAGTTTTCCATATAGAAGATAGGCGCCCCCATATATTAAATAAGTCCTCTAAAGTAGTAAATAGGTGCCCCCATATAGTAGATGTGTTACCCCATATAGAAGTCAGGTCCCCCTTCTTTCATTAATAATGCTAAGCTTCAAGCGGCTGCCTGGCAGATTGACCGTCACTGAACCCCACACGGCAGATGTTGGTTCAGTTTTGCCTCTGCGAAAACACACATACTTGCAGACACTGAAGCGCCTAGGGAGAGTGTCAGGGACTGCAAGGGGTTAAGAAGGATGGAACGTTTCAATAATGCCCAGGACCAGGATTGGTGAACAAGGGGTTGAGAGGGGCATGGTTAAGAAGATATAAGGCAGGGGTTTGGGGCAGAAAGCCCTCTTACCTTCAAGCTGCAGTGAAAGAAACACCTTTGCTGCTGCTGTGGAGATTCAGAGCGTGTTCCTTTCAAGAAGATGGCAGAAGAACTGTTGCGGAAGGTGGCACAGCGGGTAGCGTCGGAGGGACCTGCCTGGCTGGAATCCCTTTAGGAGGAAGGAGAAAAGCGAGGATCAGAGCGCGGCACGGAACAGTCGGGAGCGGCTACCCAAGGTAGGCCGCAGCGCGTTACACGCCCTCCGGTTAGACTGAGCCCTAGCCCCGTTGCTATGAGGGGTGCTGTGACTGCTGCACAGTCATGCGGTGGTCCCAGCAGGTCCCCTAGGCCTATGTCGACGGGCGCTTCGTCGGTCGACATAGTGCCCCCCTCCCCCCCGCCCACTCGTCGCGCTGGCGTCCTTCCCCATGGCGGTAAGAGGGCGGCTGTTAAACCGGCACGTGCACGGTACAACCCGCCTCGAGCTGCTGATGCGGGCGCGGAGGCAGCGGTCGACTTTCGGGATAGTGGGGTGAATATGGCGGGCACAGGTGATTGGTCCGACATGGTCGCTTACCATGCGGCATGTTCACGGGAGCTGGGACTTGCTTCCGGTGCCTGTGTGCAGCCGGGGTCGGCGCCATATTTCCCCGTGCTGTTCTCTGCGCAGCCAGAATTGGCGGCGGGGAGAACAGAGGCGGGACGTCCTGGCAGGCGCAGTGCGGCCAGGAAACAAGATGGCGGCTCACATAAAAAGAAGATGGCGGCGGGAAGCGGGCGGTGAGCAAGCAGCCCAGCCAGGGGGCGGGGGCTTCTGCGGTGCCTGTCGCTTCTCCACCCCGGTCCCCCCTGGGCCCCTGTCAGCATGGGTCAAGGCCAGGGGGGGAGTGTGCTAGGAAGGATAGGGTCGAGGGTGTTTTGGACTCGATTTGCCCTTCTCCTGCCTTGTCATCTTTTTCTCCTGCAGGTCCAAGGAGGGAGCGTTCCAGGCGAGGGAGGAAACGCCGGGCTGGAGGACATCGCCGACACGGCCATCATAGACGTCGCAGATCAGGTGACGTGAAGAGGCGTTGTCGGCGGTATTCCTCGTCTTCCAGCGATGGATTCTCCTCCTCGTCGGCGACGACGTCTGCATCATCAGGATCGTGGAGGAGGTCGTCGCGGAGATCATCACGGCCGCAGAGACGCAGTCGACGCCGGGAGGTGCAGCGCTTGTCGGTGGATCGGGAGCAGCTGTCCCAGGTTGTCCCTCCCGCCGGGCCGGTGGAGGAGGTGCAGGCCGTGGTTCCAGTGCCGCGGCAAGTGGCTGAAGGACCCTCTGGAGTCGGTGGGACCTCTGGGAGCGGTGAGTCGGCCTGCGGTGACGCATGGCTTAATAGATCTAATGCATCGGGTGCGGATTTGATTTCTGTTTTAAAAGCCGTGGTGGCTGGGTTAAAAGTGAATGAGGGAATGTCGTGTCCCTCGGTGCCACCAGAGGGAGCTATGCCCCCGTCTGAGAAAGAGAATGCTTTAGCTAGTTTGACGTTTAGAGATTCATTGTTTTGTGGAGTCGCTCCTCTCGGGACTCATTTGTCAGCTGAGATCAAGGACAAGATTTGGAGGAATGAATTTGTGGATATTTGGTCCTTGGTCTCAGTGGAGCAGGTGACTGTTGATAAGGAGCGGGTTTTTGAGAGAGGTTCGGATAGGAAAGCAAAAGTCGCGAAAACGTTTGGCAACTGGGTACAGTGTTATGCTACACTGGCTCACGTGATTTGCCAGCGGTATCCCGGGAAAGGGGCCGAGTTCTTTGTTTATTTTGACACAATTTTCAGCGCCCACAGGCTGCACGGTGGTGCGGCCTGGTGGCGTTATGATGAAGAATTTCGGCGTCGTTTGGCTTTGTCGCCCGATATTAGTTGGGCGACTAAGGCAACGGACGTGTGGTTGCAGCTCATCTTAGCGCAAGGGAGCAGACAGCAACGACCCTTTCCCGGTGCGGCCGCAGCGCCAGGTCCCGCCCCTGGAGCTGCGGCCGCTAGGCCCACAGGGGCCTGTTGGCTCTACAACGAGGGACACTGTCGGTTCTTTGCCACGTGCAAATTCCGACATGAATGCTCCATCTGTGGGGGCGCTCATTCGGCGCTTCGTTGTTTCCGGAGAGGCAAGCAGCCGGTCAAGGCACCTCCTTCCGGCGCAGCGGAGAACGCCGGTGAACGTTCTCAAGATGGTCCCATGGTTAGCGCGATACCACAGGAGGCGGGAAGCAGAGGTGCTCACTAGCGGGTTTTCGTTTGGTTTTGAGATTCCTTTTGAATATTCTGCAACATTGTCGTTGGCTGACAATTTGAAGTCGATCAATGAGAATGTTGGCATTGCGCGTCTAAAGTTGGCGAAAGAGGTGGAGTTAGGGAGAATGGCAGGTCCATTCTACGAGCCGCCGTACCCGAATCTGCGAGTTTCCCCCCTTGGCTTAGTTCCGAAGAAGGAGCGGGGGAAGTTTAGGCTGATTCATCACCTTTCCTTTCCTCGTGGCGGTTCTGTTAACGATGGGATTCCCAGGGCGGATGCGGCGGTTTCGTATACATCTTTTGATGTTGCAGTGAGGCTGGTACAGGCGGCAGGACAAGGTGCGTTGTTAGCTAAGTCAGATATTGAAGCGGCTTTTCGTTTATTGCCGGTTCATCCGGAGTGTTTTCACTTGCTGGGTTGTTCTTTAGATAATGCTTTTTATGTTGATATGTGCCTTCCCATGGGTTGTTCCATATCGTGTAGTTACTTTGAAATGTTTGCGTCCTTTCTAGAATGGGTGGTTCGTTTGGAATCTGGTTTTGCTTCGGTCATTCATTATTTGGATGATTTTCTTTTTGTGGGCCCTGCGGGCTCTGGGTTGTGCAGCACGTTGCTACAAGTGTTTCGACAGGTAATGTCGCGTTTTGGTGTACCTATTTCGGAAGACAAGACTGAAGGCCCGGTAACTGTTTTGTCATTTTTGGGCATTGAGATTAATACCGTGCAGATGATTTTTCGCTTGCCTGATGACAAGTTGGCAAGTCTGGTGTCGCAGGTTGACCAGGTCATGGGGTCTAAAAAAGTGACGTTAAAACAGTTACAGTCGTTATTGGGACTGCTGGTGTTTGCCTGTCGGATAATTCCAATGGGTCGTGTTTTTTCTAGGCATCTGTCCTTAGCCACTAGGGGTATATTAAAACCGAATCATTTCATCCGGGTGACGTCCTGGATGAAAAAGGATTTGTTTGTCTGGCATTCCTTTTTGAGTTCATTTAATGGTAGGTCGGTGTGTCAGGACGCTGAGTTGTCTAATATAGATTTGGAATTGTTCACGGATGCAGCTGGGAGTGATGGTTTTGGAGCAATTTTGGGCCGAAGTTGGTGTAGATCCCCTTTGCCCTCCCATTGGGGGGAGATAGGTTTGGTACGTAATTTGACGCTATTGGAGTTGTTTCCGATTATAGTTGCTATAGAGTTGTGGGGTAGCGTGATGGTGAATAAGCGGATTGTATTTTGGACAGACAACATGGCGGTGGTTCACGCGGTGAACGGGTTGTCATCTAGTTCATTGCCGGTATTAGCGTTATTACGATGGTTGGTTTTAAAATGTCTGCAGTTAAATGTGTGGTTTCGTGCAAAATGTGTGGTTCCGGGAGTCCGTAATGTGATGGCCGATGCTTTGTCTCGTTCACAGATGTCCTGGTTTCGGGAATTGCACCCGGCAGCTTTGGCAGAAGGGGAGTCCCCCCCCCTTCACTTATGGGCCCTGGTCGAGGACAACTTATGAGACTGTTGAGGGGTTCTGTGGTGCCAGAGACTTGGAAGAGTCATTGCAGAGCGTGGGATCGGTGGTTGGAGATTGCGGGGGGTAATTTCCCATCGCAGGATGGTTGTCACCTTGATATCACCCTTGCAAGCTTGGTGCAGTTACGTCAGGAGGGTTGCAGTGCGGCCACTGCAGGAAAACATTTAGCAGGTGTGGCCTTTATGTTAAAATTGTGGGGATGTAGAGATGTTACGAAAGAATTTGTTGTTAGGCAGTCTTTGAAAGGGTGGAAGAAAGAGGCGTTTTCCAGGGACACGAGGCGTCCAGTATCTTTTGCGCTCCTGGGTCGGCTTCTATCCGTGTTGTGTTTTGTGTGCCGGGATGAATATGAGGTTTCGTTGTTTGGCGCGGCTTTTTCTTTGGCTTTCTTCGCCGCATTACGGGTTAGTGAGCTGGTTCCGCACAGCGTGAACACAAGCGGTGGGCTACTCGGATCTGATGTGGTGGTTTTGGGGGATTCCCTCCGGGTCTGCGTTCGGAGGTCAAAGACGGATACGGCAGGGAGGGGAGCTTGGTTGTCGATTAGGAAGATTGGGGGCCAGGAGTGTCCAGTAAGGTTGGTTCAAGAATTTATGTCTGTACGGGCGCCCGGGGCTCAATTCTTGATACATCAAAATGGTTCAGCGATGTCGCGTTTTCAATTTGAGGCGGTTTTTAAGGCCGGGCTAAAGTACCTGGGGCTGCTACAGGGCGAGTTTGGCACAAATTCGTTTAGGATTGGCGCTGCCACGGAGGCAGATGCCTTGGGCTTGGATTCAGTGGCTATCATGCGTTTGGGCAGATGGTGTTCTAATAGCTATAAGTCGTATGTGCGACCGGATTTGGTTTTAAAGTGTGATTAATCATGTGGTCCCCCTGTTATTTCCCCTTTTTTTCTCCTCCTCCCCCTGATGCCCCCCCCTCCCCACCCCTCCCCTCCTTCCTCGTTTCCTTAAGGTATCGTGTATGCTATTCCTGTCTGTATCCTTTCGCATTTGTCCGGGAATTTAGCTTGACTTTTCTTTTGTTAGGGTCGCGGCGCCCCCAGGTGTGGATCCTGGGACACTCATATGTGCATTGGGCGGCGGTCCGAGCGGTACGGAGGCCGTTGGGTCCGAATTTGGGCCTCTCACAGGCTGACGTCCACTGGAGAGGTGTCCGGGGACTACGGTGGGTGCAGTTGCTGCCAGAAGTAGTGGCAGTTACGAGGCACACTGACGGACCTGTTGTCCTGATCATTCACGCTGGGGGAAATGATATCGGCCAAGTTAAAATGGCCGAGTTGTTATCATTAATTCGGACTGATTTGGCGCGCTTTCAGGATCTGTTTGCTCGCTGCGTAGTGGTATGGTCGGAGATAGTGGCACGGACGGTGTGGCGGGGAGCCAGGAACATGGTAGCGTTGGAGAGAGTGCGCAGGTTACTTAATGTGCGGGTGTCGCGGTTCATTCGCTCGATAGGTGGAGTTGGGCTGCGGCACCAATCCTTGGAAGGGGATAATGCGGACTTGCTGGCACCGGATGGGGTACACCTCAATGATATCGGGCTTGATATCTTTTTATTGGATCTGTTGAATGGTGCCGAGAGAGGACTGGCGTTGCTTGGTGGGGGTGGTCGGGGGACTGAGTAGGTTTCTCAGTTCCCCTTCTTGGCGGAAAGTACGGCAGAAGAAGACAGAGTTAGCACCCTACATGCCTGATGGAGACATGGAGCATCGGCATTTCAGGAGAAGGAGAGAAAGAAATATATATATATGTCTTCATGCCGATGGTGTAAATATAATAAAGCTGTGGCCACTTCCACATTTCCATAAAGAAGGTGTTGGTGTGTTATTTAATTAAGGATGGTATAAGGTCCTGGGCAGGTAAGGTGGACAATGGGTCCTTGCAGTCTTGCAGACACTGAAGCGCCTAGGGAGAGTGTCAGGGACTGCAAGGGGTTAAGAAGGATGGAACGTTTCAATAATGCCCAGGACCAGGATTGGTGAACAAGGGGTTGAGAGGGGCGTGGTTAAGAAGATATAAGGCAGGGGTTTGGGGCAGAAAGCCCTCTTACCTTCAAGCTGCAGTGAAAGAAACACCCGCCCTCCCTCCCCTGGTGGTGTTGGTTTTTGTTTTTAAAAATTTTTCTACGGTTATATTCTTGTTCTGGCGTTTTTCTGGTTTTTTCGTAGATGTCACAGCTGGCGGAAAGTACGGCAGAAGAAGACAGAATTAGCACCCTACATGCCTGATGGAGACATGGAGCATCGGCATTTCAGGAGAAGTAGAGAAAGAAATATATATATATGTCTTCATGCCGATGGTGTAAATATAATAAAGCTGTGGCCACTTCCACATTTCCATAAAGAAGGTGTTGGTGTGTTATTTAATTAAGGATGGTATAAGGTCCTGGGCAGGTAAGGTGGACAATGGGTCCTTGCAGTCTCACCCAACCACTCCTCTTCTCCCCTCTGGGTCCCCTCATCACTTCAGCAAGCCTCATATGAGGTTCTGACGCCAAGCAGCCGCAGGGTCTTATATGCGATGCAGCACTTTAAGGTCATCAGTGCTGCATCACATACAACGTCCTGTCACTGCCAAGCGTCATTACGTTGTATGAGGCATGCTGGAATGATGAAAGGAGCCGGAGGGGGAGAAGAGGAACAGTGAGGTGAGTATAATGTTTTTTTTATGTAAATTTTTTTTTTATTCGATTTTTATTTAACCATTCATTGGAAGAGGCGGGGGTTAGTCTGATCAGATACCAGGCCCAGCGCAGGCTGGGAGCTGGCTTACATTTCAACTATAATTTACACCATGCCCCCTTTTCCAGGGGCTATGCCACTTTCCAGAAGAGTGACGAAAAATGGCAAAAGTTTCAATTTGCACCGCAAATTGCCACTTTTGGGCCCTTTTGCATCTTTTCTGCGCCAGAAAACTGGCGTACAAAGGTTGATAAATGACTCCCAATATCTTTGTCCTGCAAAAGGTTTAGGCTTTCACATTCCTCTAATATGAACGCATTGTAGTGACCATATAACTATGCAAAACACCCTGACCTCCAGTGGTTCTGCTGAACCAACCTCAGATCACCTTCTCAAGGGGGGGGGGGGGGGGGTACCAAAAGAAAAAAAGAAATTGCCATTGCCCTGTTCAGACCACAAAATGTATTCAGACTCAGACCACAAAATAGATTCAAACACCAGACGAAACTCCAAAATAAATACAGACTCCAGACCCTCTAAACCAGGGGTCTCAAGCACGCGGCCCGCGGGCCGCATGCGGCCCCTGGGGCTGTCATCTGCGGCCCGCGGGACACAGAGCCGCTAGCATCGGCTCGAGACTCTGGAATTCCCTGACATCGCTGTCCACATATGAACAGCGATGTCTGGGGCTTCCCCTGAGCCGGAGTCCCGAGCAGAGCGCTGGTGTCGGCTCTGCTCCTGGACTCTGTGGAATTCCCTGACATCGCTGTCCACATATGAACAGCGATGTCTGGGGCTTCCCCAGAGCCGGAGTCCCGAGCAGAGCACTGGTGTCGGCTCTGCTCCGGGACTCTGTGGAATTCCCTGACATCGCTGCCCATATATGGACAGTGTGTCAGGGTCTTCCCCAGAGCGGAGTCCCGGGCAGAGCGCTATTATCGGCTCTGCTCCGGGACTCTGGGGAAGCCTCTGACATCGCTGTCCATACATCGACAATGATGTCAGGGGCTTCCCCAGAGCAGGAGTCCCAGTGATGTCAGGAGCACAGCTGGAGTCCCAGGAAGAGCCTACTAGCGCTCTGCCTGGGACTCCAGCTCTGGGAAAGCCCCTGATATCACTGGGGCAGCCTCTACAGAGGTCACTGGGGCAGCCTCTACAGAGGGCACTGGGGCAGCCACTACAGAGGGCACTGGGGCAGCCTCTACAGAGGGCACTGGGGCAGCCTCTACAGAGGGCACTGGGGCAGCCTCTACAGAGGGCACTGGGGCAGCCTCTACAGAGGGCACTGGGGCAGCCTCTACAGAGGGCACTGTGGCAGCCTCTACAGAGGGCACTGTGGCAGCCTCTACAGAGGGCACTGTGGCAACCTCTACAGAGGGCACTGTGGCAGCCTCTACAGAGGGCACTGGGGCAGCCTCTACAGAGGGCACTGGGCAGCCTCTACAGAGGGCACTGGGGCAGCCTCTACAGAGGGCACTGTGGCAGCCTCTACAGAGGGCACTGTGGCAGCCTCTACAGAGGGCACTGTGGCAACCTCTACAGAGGGCACTGTGGCAGCCTCTACAGAGGGCACTGTGGCAACCTCTACAGAGTGCACTGTGGCAGCCTCTACAGAGGGCACTGTGGCAGCCTCTACAGAGGGCACTGTGGCGTTATCTACAAGTGGGTGTGTGACAGTATCTGAAGAGGACACTGGCATTATCTAGGGGTGTGTTGCATTATCTACAGAGGGCACTGTGGCCTTATCTACAGAGGGCACTGTGGCCTTATCTACAGAGGGCACTGTGGCCTTATCTACAGAGGGCACTGTGGCCTTATCTACAGAGGGCACTGTGGCCTTATCTAGGGGTGTGTTGCATTATCCAGAGAGGGCACTGCGGCAGCATCCACAGAGGGCACTGTGGCCTTATCTACAGAGGGCACTGTGGCCTTATCTACAGAGGGCACTGTGGCCTTATCTACAGAGGGCACTGTGGCCTTATCTAGGGGTGTGTTGCATTATCCAGAGAGGGCACTGCGGCAGCATCCACAGAGGGCACTGCGGCAGCATCCACAGAGGGCACTGCGGCAGCATCCACAGAGGGCACTGCGGCACTATCTAAAAAGGGGCTGCCCAATCTTGACATGTGTGCTAACTGAGCCGCCGGACTGCATTTAACGACACTTAAACTGGAAAGCTGGATTGTTGAAATAAGCACGTGGAGAAATATCTCAAATTTTAAACCTAGCGCTATTATTATAGTAATGTAGTGTTATTATTCTAGTAATATAGTGTTATAGTAGTTCAAATAACTAATTGATTAACAATAATTTTGTATTGTATCAAATTTGAAAGTAATGTGGCCCATCAACTTCCCATTTTTTCTATATGCGGCCCACTTACCCGGCCGAGTTTGAGACCCCTGTTCTAAACTAATACAGTCCCAAGACAAGGTCCAATAAATATTAATACAGACAGCGGACCAGACCCAGACACAAAATATAGACCTTAGAATAACTAGAGATCCCACACCAGACCCCAAACTAAATACAGACCACAGACCCGACCCCAAAATAAAAACAGACCCCCGACTAAAACAATACAGACATCAGAATGAATTCAGACCCCAAAATAAAAACATACCCCAGACCATATTTTAGTATAAATACAGACCCCCTAAACTAATACAGACCCCTGATCTAGAAATAAACACGGATACCAGACCCTATAAAAACGAATACAGACCTCAGATAGACACTCTAGTTAAATATAGACCAGACCTCAAATTAAATACAGACCCAAGAATAAAATTCAGACCCCCAGACCAGATCTTTCACAGTCTTGTTTTTTTCCTCCTCTGTGGAGCCTTGATGCTCCGCCCCCTGGCTTCAGGACCTGAGGAGATATGGTCATGTGACCTTATCTGTGCAGGTCTTTGAATTCCTCCTGCTCACATCTGTGCCTAGGGATCATTGCACATTGCAGTTTTGTTGTGGTTTTTATCCTGATTCGTTGCAAAAACCATAACAAGAGCTCAATGTGCAATAGTCTCTAAAAGCTAAATAAGCCCTAGAGGCTAAATTTCCATCTCTGTAGTCCTGGTAAAGCACCACCTGAGGCAAGATACTAATCTCACCTCATGGACAGTGCGACTTTGCTTATTATTCTTAAAGTGTAGCTAAATGTTTGACAAACTTCTGACATGTCATGACATGCTTCATTCTAGCGATTGGTGAGGGTCTCAGTGCTCGGACCCCCACCAATCCAAACTTCTGACATGTCTCTATGACATGTCAAAGGTTTGTCAAACATTTAGCTACACTTTAAACTAAATTAGATCTCTTAGGCGGGATTCACACGACCGGGTCGTTCCCGAGCCCGAGTGTCGGCCGGTAAAATCGGCCATTTTGCCCGGCCGGTTTGCATAAAGTTATGCATCCGTGCCGGGCCGGGCAGATCCGGACAGTGACATCAGCGGCAGCTCCTGAAGGGGAATCCCCATGTGTTCGGGGATTCCGCTTCAGGAGTTTCCCCTGATGTCACTGCCCAGATATGGACAGAGACATCAAGCGCTCTGTCCAGGAGCGGAATCCCCGAAAACACGGGGATTCCGCTCCTTCAAGGAGCTAAAGTGCGGCTAGCACATAGCAGAGCGGGGAGATACCTCCCTGCTCTGCTATAGTGGCGTCGCTGCAGTAGTAGCAGCCGCAGCAGCAGCAGCTGCTGCTACTAGCGGCGCCATCGAAGGTGTCGCCGAGCCAGGGTGCTTTTAACAAGCAGGGGAAGGGAGCCAGCGCAGCGCTCCCTCCACCTGCTGTACACCCCGGCACTGCAACACAGTGTACAGCGATGCCATTCGTCAGAATGGCATCAACTCCTCCTCCTCACATGCACTCTGCGCTGTGAGGAGGAGGAGATAGAGCGCAAGCGCCGGGAAACCCGGTCATCACTCGGAACACATTCCGGTGATGGCCGTGTAATACCCGGCCCCATAGACTTCTATGGGAGCCGGGCGGCCGGGTGCCCGGGCAAAGATAGAGCATGTCCTATTTTTTGACGGCCGGATTTCCCGGCCGTCAAAAAATCGGTCGTGTGAATAGCCCCATTAGGGGTCTATCATTCCTAATGCAGCCGGGTGCCGGCCGATTTCTGAACGGCCGGCACCCGGCCGGGAAACTCTGCCGTGTGAATGAGGCCTTAGATTTTAGATGCAAACAAATCCAGAAACAAGTCCTGTTTTTCTCTGAACAAGTCTAGGGGCGTATTTTATGGAGTACCTCAGAGATTACCCAATCACCTTTACTGTAGTGAATGTGAGGCCACATGACAGGTCAGACCTCTTACAAATACTCTAGAACAGCCAATTTGATTCAGAAACGGAGATGACATTCAGGAGAAATCCTTTGTATGTTATGAAAAAAAAAAAAACTCAGACATAGTGGAAAATATATTTACTATATTGTTCTGAAATTATTTTTATTAAAACCATAATTTTGATGTTTTTAATTAAGTCATGGCATATTGCTAAGATATGCCTTAAAGGGGTAGTCCCAGCAATGGCAGTCTGTGTTCTGCCGATGGGTCTGCAGGGTGGTAGCTGCTATTCATCACGGTGATGTTTCCAATGACAACTTTAAATAAGAGGTGACTAAACCGAAGACCGAATGGACTGTATTTCATTGGCATTGCAGAGTCGACTCTTGCAATAGTTCAATGTATGTCCCTTCTTCTGCACTGAACTGAAGACACTGTAAGAGGTAAAAAATAAAAAAATATATATAAGTCTTTTTTGTCTTTTCAATATATTTAAAGGGGAAATGCATGGCCTTCTAGAGCTCCCCCCGGCAATGCCAGCTGACTGCCAGAGCTTTATGAAATCAGACAAACTGTGATCTGCTGCTCATGGTAACACCCTTTACATGAATGAATCGTTAAATGGATTTTCCGGGACTTCGATATAGTAGATGACCTATCCTTAGGATCTTCGCAGCTCAGTCACATTAAAAGTGAATGAGACTGAGCTGCAGTACCAGGCACAGCCACTACTAAATGTACGGTGCTGTGCCTGGTAAGCAATGAAGACACCGGAGTGCCCCGGTCCCTTCAATCAGCTAATCGGTGAGGGTGCCTGGAGTCTGACCCCTACCAATCTGATATTGCTGGCCTATGCCAAGGAAAGGTCATCATCAATATCAAAGTCCAGGAAAACCCCTTTAACTCCCAGCTGTCTTATGCAAAACATATTTACTGGTTCACAGGCACGCATATGAAATCTGATTGATCTTACCATATACAGGGGTTCATCTTTTGGCTCCAAACCCTAAAAAATTAAAGGGAGTTACAAAATGGTTAAAAAAAATGTGTACAATATTACATTCAGCAGGTGTTTTTCATTAATTAAAAGGTTTGACCAGGATTTTTTTTAAAAAAAGGTCAGCGTTTGTTTGTTTTTTTACTCTTAACCTTGGCAAATATCTGATAATGCAGCTCAGTCCCATTCTCACAACCGTTTTATTACTAGTCTATCAATCTGGAATATTTGTTAATCCGGCACCTTCCTAAAAAAGCAAAAAGTGTTTTAGATGGTAGACCATATAAACAAGTGCTTCAATAAAGATTGCCGACACCATAGACAAAAGTAGTTTCAAATTCTTTACACAGAGCAAAACAAGGTCCTTGCTGATTATGTTTTATGTATTATAATTGAATACTTTCAAACGCAATTCTTCATATATTACTCACTGTTGTTGGATCCAGTATGTTGTTGTATATGGCATATGTGTCTGGTCCTCCGTCTACTGGTGGTCCTAAATTAATTTGAAAATACAAAAGTGAAAAACATAAACTTGTAAAGTTTACATATTAAAAGAGCAAACAATTTCCCTACTATGTCAATAGACGCTCCAAACTCTACTGAGGCATTATATATTAAAATGCGTATTTTGTAAAAATAGTTAAATTACAACCCTTTCATTTCTTACCCGCCATCGGCTTTTTTCCATGAAGGCCATATCGTTTATAGAGAAAAAAGCTGACAGTAAGAATTAGTAGAATTCCCAGGATTGTCCCAGATATAATTCCTGCTGTAACTCCTGCACTTTTAAAAGGGGCCGATTCATGAAAATCTAAAAAAAAGAAAAACAAAAAGACATAAAATGCAAAAACAAAAATCTTTTCAAGGATTTCTGTGTGTACAAAAGATTGAAGAAGTCTATCAATGGATTAAACCTGAATTTATGGGTGTTCATACAATAAAATGGACTGGGAACGGAAAAACCTGTACTAGTGGTCACCAGATTCTGACTTTGATCTTCTCATAGGGTCTTTCATAGAGAAAAAGATGAAGATGATGTCAGCAGAGACTTGATCTATGTCACTTAGAACATCATGTATATTTTATTACCACTCGAGTATTCCTAAACTATGGATTTAATAAAGGATGTATTTCACCAAAATTTTTAGGACAATTTTTGCCAAATAAATTGCAGTATGATAGAAGGTCTATACGTTCATTAAATGGTGCCCCATAGGAAACAATTGGGATGGGGTCCAGATGGATGTAATACAGTCTATACCCGATCTTCTTTGCCATATCTATCATGAGGCTTACATGATACATGTCCTGGAAGAAGTTCTCCTAGAAATTGTACTTTGACTGGTCATTGCGTATGGAGAAATGTTTCACGAAAGTACAGAACCCCAGTGTTTTTTTGAGACTGTGGTTCCTATTATGTTATCATTGTGTATAGAATATGGATTTTTGTTAGTCCTTGGTGGACATATCAGAATACTAGTTTATAAGATGTAAGAGGTTTCTTTATAAGTCAAAGGTCTTATCTTATTTGGAAAAGGAAGATTCAAAAACACAAAAACCCAAATATTGAGGAGAAACCAAAAAGAACATGCATGTTATCCCCTTGGTATCTGAACATGGCTGAAACCAACCGATTGAGGACCGCACACTGCATATGCTGTATATATATGGGTAAAATGGCTAAACGGTGCCTGGTCCTGAACCGGTTAATATTTGCAGTGATAACCTATACCAAAAAAGAACCTAGCTTCAAGGTTACCGTATGCAGTAACATTATTTGCCCCATATACGATGCAATTTCTTTTTTACTACCTAACATTCAATAGATTTTCAGTATAAATGTTTTGCAAATGCGGCTATTAGTAAATAAAAGGAGTGGACACTATGGCCCCTACTCATATCCTCCTAGTAGAATCTATTGTTTTGGCTCATATACAGTACTTGCATGGCTAGAGTCGGATGTTGCGTTAATATATTGTGATGCAGATGTGGATCCATATGGTTCCTGAGTGACTGGTTCACCTGAAATGAGATGATAATGCATTATCCAAAAACAAAGGGAAGTGAGTTCACAGTAGCCTAACAATTGCGGTTGCTGGGGGTGCGACTGAGCGCAGAGGGAAAGGGGGCCCACAAGGGGCCTGCCCCGAATCCCCTCAGATTGCCACATCAGGTCTCGGTAAAGCTCTGCACCGCGGCGCATACAAGGTCCTAACGCCGGGCACCGTGCTGTGTCGCATACAACGTCTTGGCACTTCCCGTCTTGATATGGCAGCCTGAGGGGAACAAGTGAGGGGGCCCCGGTGGACAGGAAATGAGAAAGGTTGAGTACATTTTTTTGGGAGGTGGGTGGATATATATGGGTATGGCTCTATCTTGTTACTTACCTGTGAGTTCACATTAACATTGATTAGATATGCACATATCACATGCACAAATCAACTCAAAGTGCACATTCTGACTGCAAAATAGCCTTTTCAAAGGAACCTGTGGTTTTAAGTACCTTACATGAGACCTTTCAGAAGAAATTGTAAATAAGGTCCTGTAGTAAACATAAAAAATTTGAAAACCACATTTTAATATCTTACCGCTATGCTGAGATATAATCACTTGAAGTTGAAGGCCCAAAGCCTTAAGCTGCACTACTGAGAGATTCTGATGACTATATAAAGATCACTATATATATAAACAACTGCCAATATTCAAGGCAGATAGGATGTAGATATTGATGTATGTGGTGATTTGGAGATTCATGCGAAGTCTCAATGACAACACTGCACCTAACAGAAATCAGGGGGGGGGACATAATCAGTCTTCATGTTTGGGACTGTTACCGTAACTGTAGGGCTGTTGGGCCTCAATGGTGCACATAAAATGCTGACAATACCACTATTTTAGATGACTAATTCGAGTACATTACGTATCTGTGGAGTGAACATGGATGTCTTCATACGCTACAATCCTATATGTCCATGTATGACGGTACGTACGTGATATGGTCAGCGTATAGACTTCACTGGAGCTTCTACTGACCAGATTCTCCGCCTGGCACTCATATTTTCCCTCGTCGCTGCCTTTAATTTTGGAGAATAAGATTGTCCCATTATCATGTTTTATTATGTTTCCATTGTCTACATGTATTGTTTCTGATCGCGATTTAATCCACACGATCTTGTCAGCATGGGCCGAGACACATGTGAGGGAAAAAAAATCATTTTCTTTGATTTCAGAATGAGATGCTGTGATCACCGGTTTACTGACAGTTTCTGTGGACAAAATGAAATAATGCGTTACTGACGGCAGCCATGACTCAGAATTGTGACACAGGTTGTTTACGTAAGTGACTTGCAGTTCTTATGTGTAATGGTTTCTGGAAAATGATCTGTTATTTGGCACTGTATTTACCCACTGTGTGGCATCAAAACAAGCTGCCCATTGGAAATACTTGGGGATTGGCCATGTATTATGAAGAGCTCATTGTGTCCTCTATTATTCCTCCTGTCAATCTGACAGTTGGACACTATCCAATGAGTGTTGACGGTGTAGGGACATACCCTATTGACAAGGGTAATGGTAAATCATGTTTGTTTATCTATTTATTTATACTTTTCCGAGAGGAATAACAGAGGAATGGCACAACATGGAGTTCTAAGAAAATATGCTCCACAATTATTTATATGAGGAATACAAGTATTTTCTAAAAATAGACACGGAGAGCTGGCAGGTCCTCTTTAACCCCTTCCGGTCACAGACATTTTCTGGATTTTCATTTTCATTTTTTCCTCCCCACCTTCCAAAAGCCATAACTTTTTTATTTTTCCGTCGATAAAGCCATGTCAGCTTATTTTTTGCGGAATTGTAGTTTTTCACTGCACTATTTATTGTACCATATAATGTATTGGGAACATGGAAAAAATATTTGTGAAGTGGAATACGAAAAACATTGATTCCTCAATCTTTTGAGGGTTTTTATTATTACGGCTTTCATCGTACAGTAAAAATGGAATATTAACTTTATTGTACCGGTCAATACGATTACGGCGATACCAAATGTATATAGATTTTTTATGTTTTACTATTTTTACAAGGAAGAAACTAATTGTTAAGAATAAAATTTGTGTTTTGTCGCCACATTCTGAGAACCATAACTTGTTTATTGTGGTATCAGGGCTTATTTTTGGCAGAACGAGCTGTCGTTTCTATTGGTACCATTTTGGGCTACATAAGACTTTTTGATCACTTTTTATTTCACTTTTTGATCACTTTTTATTAAATTTTTTGTCTAATATGAAGTGACCAAAAAACAGTTTTCATTTTTTATGGCATTCACCGTGCGGGTTAAATAATGGTATATTGTAATAGTTCGGACTTTTACGGACGCGGTGACACCAATTTTGTTTATTTTTACATTACTTTAGTGGAAATATGGGTAAAGTTTTTATTTTTAACTTTTAATTTCTATACGGTTTTTTTACACTACTTAAAACGTTATCAAACTTTTTTTTACACATTTTATTAGTCCCCCTAGGGGACTTAAACCGGCGATCGTTGGATCGCTGGTAGAATAGACTGGAATACTAATGTATTTCAGTATATAATCATTTTTACAGGCTCCTGTTAAGCCCTGCCAGAGACACGGCTTAACAGGAGATGAGCCCTGGGCTACCATGACAACCATTGGCGCTCTGTGAGGGGGCCTATGAGCTGTCAGAAGGGGTCGCCCCCATGTTTCTAACGTCTTAGATGCTGTGATCGTGCTTGATCGCAGCATCTAATGTGTTAAACAGCCAGACACAGCACAATCGCTATTCTTCACCATTAGTCCTGCGTGCCAGCTGTAAAACACAGCTGACACCCGCTCAGCGGATGAGCCCACTCCAAACATGACCTCTCCCACCACGACGCAATAGTATGTAGTGGTGCGGGAACAGGTTAAAACTCTGGACACCTTGGACGCTCATTGACTTCTGTGATTGTCCACTTCTACTTACAGGGTTGGCAGCTTTCTGAAAGTCTTCAGTAATATCACTAATATGTCTTCACATGTAGTTCGGTGCCGTTTCCTGCCTTCATAAGCCACGCCCCCTGGTTATGACTTATGTATCTCTTGCCCACGCCCCTGTGTAAACATGGCCACAGATGGAGTAGCATGATGTGACCATACAGTCACGCTGCATCTTCCATTGTAACACACTGGGGCAGAGGCAGATTTATTATTGGTGCTGCGCCAGAATTCTGACTTAAGTTACACCTTCTTTTTGGCGCAAATGATTTTAGACACATTTATCAATAAAATGCACCAAAAAAGAACAGATGTTTGCGACTCTTCCAACAATGGAGTGTGGCTTAGCGGAGAAGGGACGTGGCTTAAGCACCTTAATGGCCGCCTAATGATGCCAAAATTTAGTGCAAAAAAAGTGGTCTAGAGTAAGCCAACCAAGTGGTAGTATAAAGTTAGACAGAAGTGTCTAAAGATTCGCCAAATTTATCATTCAACATGAGCCACTGTGATAAATTTGGCACATCTAGTATAATTCTTAGCTGTCTGAATTTAAGATAGTATAAATTAATCTGATTCACGGAGTCCAGGAAACTCATTACGCAGTGTGTTACCAGAGTGACGTGTCTGGTCACATGCTCTTCAACCTGCGGCCATGTTATGGACAGGTGCAACGGGCGGCCGAAAGATACCTCTGTTATAACAAGAGGTGGTGGCTGAAGAACGTAGGAAAACTTCATAAAGACGTGTTAGTACGTTTATTACAATGATGTTGGACATGTTTAGTTTCTGTAAGATATCATGCAAGAATCGGTGTGTTTTGCGCAACTTTCTAAATACTTTGTATTAAAAATTATTTTAACTTCTTGAGATACAGCTGCTTTGTATTCTGTATAGAGAACAGCTGTATCTGGTGCTGAAACCTCAATCGGTCAGGTCAGCGGGACTGACGGGTTCAGTGTCAACGGGTCCTGGGTGTCTCTGACACACAGGATCAAGCTATTACCAATCACATCTAAGTTCATTACTTAGATGTGATCGATTACAGATGGATCCTGCATGTCAGAGACACGCAGGACCCGCTGACACTGAACCCGTCAGTCCCGCTGACCTGACCGATTGAGGTTTCAGCACCAGATACAGCTGTTCTCTATACAGAATACAAAGCAGCTATATCTAAAAAAGTTAATACGATTTTTAATACAAAGTATTTAGAAAGACTGGGGGATCCCCTCTATTAACTCAAAAAGAGTTAATAGAGTATTTGAAATAAGTTTTCTAAGGCAAACAAACCCTTTAATAGTATTTAGACTATATTTACATTTGCATCATGGCAACCATTCACAACAGAAGCCCTGACTCTGCTCCGGATGTTTCGTACCATGGATCCAAACCAAGCCCAAGACGTTCCGTTAACTTATAATAGGATCTGTAGGAGTATGTTCACACAACCTATTTTCAGCCGTTTTTCGATCCTTAAATGGCCCGAAAAATGGCTAACAATACGGGGGATGAACGCCTCCAAACATCTGCCCATTGATTTCAATGGGAAAAACAGTTTTACGTTCCCACGTTAAAAATGGTCGCGTAAAAAAACACCTAGTAAAAAGAAGTGCATGTCACTTCTTGAGCTGTTTTTAGAGCCGTTTTTCATTGACTCAATAGAAAAATAGCTCCAAAAACGCTAGCTGTTTAAAAAACGGCTGAAAATCAGGGGCTGTTTTCCCTTGAAAACAGCTCCATATTTCCAGCTATTTTTTGTTAAGCGTGTGAAGAGACCCTAGGAGCTCCATGAAGGTATCTGTCATTTTGGCTGAAAAAATAGCCTTACAATTACAACTAACGCACCTACCGTATACTTGTAAGTAAATGTCTGCATCTTCCTGTATCTGTGTCTGTATCTTCACTCTGTAATTTCCTCGATCCTCAAAATGAAGATGTTTGATCAGTAATGATCCATTAGGGAAAGCACTGACACGAGAGAAGTACTGTGCCCCTTGTATTAGTGAATCTTTCGTATAAGTGAGAATTTGATATTGAGGGGATGCATCTGGTCCTTTAAACCAGGTACAAAACCAAATATCTCCAGTAATCCCAGTAATACTTAAAGTGACAGATTCCTTGGCTATTGGATACTCAGGACTTAGCTGAATATTTATTTTTCCATTGATCAGGTTCATGTGTAGAATAAGAACTAAAAGAAAAACACAGACATAAAATTTCTTCAATTGCTGTTAAATATTGAATATACATCCGCATGTATTGAGTTTCTACTTTCACTATTGGATGTAGTTCTGAGATATAACTACTTCTTATTTCAGGATCAATTTTATATACAGCTTATAGGGACCGCCATGGGCGCAAATGTGGCACCAACCTATGCCAATATACATATGGTGGCATTGGAGAGAGAGAATTGATCTATGTATCCCACCTCTTCAGGCATGTTCTAAGGTGGTGGAGATACATAGATGACATTTTCTACATTTGGCTAGATACGGTTGAGGAACTAGAATTTTTCCACAAGTTTGTCAACAATATTGATGTGGATATACAGTTCACACTGGTGTAATCATGTACATCAATACAATTTTTAGACACCACAGTAAACAAAACTGAAATGAAATTAACATCGGACATTTATACAAATATTTGGGACAGGAATAATCTCTTAAAATTTGTGAGTTGCCATCCGAGGGGTCTTGTAAGGGCACTCCCGTATAGTCAATTATTGAAGGTGAGGCACATTGTTAACACAGATGAGATAACCAAGATTTGGTTGGATGAAATGGGTGAGAAATTTATCTCCCGTGGTTATCCAAAGAAATTAATTCAATATCATGGGGATAGAGTAACTAAGTCCAATAGAGAGGGGGCTCCTCTCCACACAAATATCCACACAGATAACCACTGTCATTGTAAAGGACATTTGTAAGAGAATACCGTTTGTATCCACATACAACTAAACCAGTAATGATGTAGCAAAAATAATTCGTAAACACTGACCGATACTTAATAGTAATTTGAGACATGTCCCAGAGTTTGTTCTACCACCACTAATGTTATACAAATGCTCTAAAAGATCTACAAGATAAATTAGTGAAAGCAGATGTGGGTCCTACTAAGAAGGTGACACAAACATTTCTTGGGAAACAAAAGCTAGGATGCACCTCGTGTCTAAATTGTGTTAAAGTATAGATACATGATCATGGGGGAGACTTTTATCCACCCTATAACTGGAAAAGAGTTCAGACTGAGTTATTTATATGTTGCAATGCCCGTGTAGTCTTCTCTACATAGGGGAGACTACGTTGGATTGTAAAACACATATAAACAATCATAGATGTACAATCCGCAATAAAAGACTAGACATACCAGTGTCAAAGCATTTTGTGGAAGCTAATCATACAGAAAGGGACTCAGGGTTTAGAATCATAGACCATATTGCTAAACCTAGATGAGGAGGCGATAGTGTGTCTTTGCCTAAAAAACGAGAATTGGAGTGGATCTATAGATTGAACACATTACGCCCATACAGTCTAAACGCTGACTTTAAATTGAGTGGTATAGGGTAAGGGACGACTTGCCCACATCCCTGCTGATCTTTTCCCACATTAGGCTGAAATTGATTAGTCAATATGTACATATTGATTGACTAATTTTATTCTCTTTCCGTCTATTGCAGATAAGATATGAAGACTCACCCAGTACGGATCCACTCATTATTCATTCACCATGCACATGCTGTAAAAACATATGTATTTATTGATTCTGCATTTATTTATAATATTAATGTCTGCCTTTGAAGTGCATCAAATTATAATAACATTTTTATCCCATAAGGAAATCCCTGAGTAAACACAAGAATGCGCACTAGACGCCGAGAGATTGGGACAGCATGGAGGATTTGAGGGGATCCACCAGATATTGAGCCTAATTCTAATGATTTTAAAAGTTCTACATTTTTCTAATTTTGTACACCTGCACTTTGTATATTGGCACTTAACACCTTTTGAGGTTTTTGTACAGTATAGGCTGAATGCCTTTCTTAATACTTGATGAAATATGATTATCATATCCTGTGAATTACACTGAAGATTTTTTACTATTTTACTATGTACATGCTTTGACACACTATGTAGTTTTCTATTTAAATTACTTTATTATGTATTTTGGAAAATTGCATATTTATATGTGCGCTGTTCACTGAATGTACTGCTTGAGAAAGGCCCCATGGAGTAGGGATGAAACGTTGCAAGTGGTGATTGATCTATCTATCTATCTATCTATCTATCTATCTATCTATCTATCTATCTATCTATCTATCTATCTATCTATCTATCTATCTATCTATCTATCTATCTATCTATCTTTTCATGGCTCTATCATCTCAGTAATGCAGTATATATCTCTCTCCATTGAAGTTTATGAGAGTTACAGAAACAGCAGGGCAAGTTTGTAGCACCTTCTACCAAAGGCTTCGTTCACATCTGCGTTGGGGCTCCGTTCATTGGTTCCGTCGGACCTTTCCGTCAGAGGAAACCGATGGACGGAAACCATAGGTTTCCATTTGTATCACCATTACTTTCAATGGTGACGGAGCCGTTGCAAATGGTTTCCGTTTGTCACCATTCTGTAAGGTTTCCGTTGTTTTGACATAATCAATACTGTAGTTGACTGCACTATAGGGTCCATCAAAACAACGGAAACCTTACACAACGGTGACAAACGGAAACCATTTGCAATGGATCTGTCACCATTGAAATCAATGGTGATGCAAACAGAAACCTATGGTTTCTGTTCATGGGTTTCCTCTGACGGAAAGGTCCGACAGAACCAATGAACGGAGCCCTGATGACTTGATTCTGGCAATATGGTCAGTTTTTCTGTTTGACAGTTTTGATAAATAAGGCCCATTGGATACAAATAAAAGTCCATATAAAAACTCCAGTTCCCCTGGTGGGACCAAGGAATCCAGTCCGACACCATTCATACAAGTAATCTGTGGATAAGAGAATATACTTCTATCTATATAGCGCATACCCAAACCCGTGCTTATGAAACATTACCTGCTATTATGTCGGCTCTCATGGCTGAGTCCTCGTCTGTAATTGTTCCAGAAGGAGAGTGGGGTCTGCTAAAAATTGTTATGTTCTTCTTACTGCAGGACATGCTGATTGTCTGGTGACGTCGTCTTATCCTATAAGGCATATTGTACTGTGGTGCTATCACAAGTTCCAGGATGTTTCCTTAGATAGAAAACGTCCTTTCAACTTCCTTTTGAATAGATGGTCGGTTCTGGCTATGGAACATGGTGTTTTTATTGCTACTATTGTCAGCAGTTCTTAGACTCAGAGCACAATTCATACAATGTGTTATGCCTAGTGCCGAGCCTGAGAGGGGCGGAGCATGACACAGGGATTCTCTCTTTGCTTCTCTGTGTCATGCTCCGCCCTCCTCAGGACCTGCATTAGGCATAAGCACAGTGCATACATCTTGCCCAGAGTCTTCCTTTAACCCCTTAATGACTAGGCATTTTTGCACGTTAATGACCAAGGATTTCTTTTTCATTTTGTCACGTTCCATAAGTCATCATTTTTTTATTTTTCCGTCCACATAGCCATATAAGAGCTTGTTTTTTGCGGGATGAGTTGTATTTTTCAATTGCACCATTTTTGGATGTATATAATATATTGATTAGACTTTATTAACTTTATTTTAGGAGAGAATTGAAAATAAACAGCTATTCAAGCATTGATATTAGCGTTACAAATTCAGAAATTTACGCCGTTCACTGTGCGGCGTAAATAACACGTTACCTTTATTCTATGGGTCGGCACGATTATGGGGATACCAAATATGTAAAGGTTTTATGTTTTCCTACGTTTGCACAATAAAAACCCTTTTAAAAAAAAATTACTTGTTTTTACATCCCCGCATTCCAAGAGCCGTAACTTTTTATTTTTTTGTCATTGTGGCCATAGGTGGGCTTGTTTTTTTGCGGGACAAGGTGCAGTCTTCATTGGTACTATTTTGTGGTACATGGGACTTATTGATTAACTTTTATTTAATTTTTCATGGGGGGAATGGAAGAAAGAAAGGAATTTTGCACGAGTCATTACGATCGCGGTGATACCATATATATCTATGTGATATTTTTCTTTTACACTTTTAGGCCCCATGCACACGACCGTAAAAAACATCCGTAATTGCGGACCCATTCATTTCTATGGCCGACGAGCAACTTCCGGTATATTTACGGGAAGGTGTCCATGCTGTAGAAAGCCTCCGTAAAAAATATGACATGTTCTATTTCTTTATTTTACGAACCATGCTTCCATACTTTATAATGGGAGCACCGCCCACAGGGTGTGTTCATGGGGCCTTACTAAATAAAACCACTTTAATCTTTTTTTTTTTTTTATATAAACTTTATTTAACTATTTTACTTCACTTCGCTATATGATATTCTGATCACAGATATAATGCTTTGGTATAGGCCTCATGCCCACTTCAGTTATGTTCTTCAGGGTGCTATCCGTTTTTTTAACTGATAGCACACTGACATTCATTTCTATGGGGCCATGCACACTTCCGTTGGTTTGACGGTTCCGTTCGTCCGTTCCACCAAAAGTAGTGCATGTCCTAATTTTGTCTGTCGTTCAGTGACCGTGGGGCCCATTGAAGCCGGACGGCATCCGTGTGCCATTAGTTTTTCGCGGATCCGTTGCTAAGCAACGGCAGGGCATGCCAAAGTTCCCTGCATTCAACACACGAGATGGAATTTAACGGACCGTTTAAAACAGAAGACAAACGGAAGCACAACATCCGTTTAAAACGGAACAACGGAACGGACACGGAGTGACAACGGAAACCACACGGATGTCACAACGGACACACGGATCCATTTTAAACGGACGTGAAAACGGTGAAGGATGAGTATACCAAAGCATTATTGCCTGTCAGTGTAAAACTATCTGGCGTGGCAAAATAGTTTCTAATGGCAGACCTGGGGGCCCCCGGCTGCCATGGAAACCCATCGGCTTCCAACGATCTTGTCGTGGGGTGCCAATGGGATGACAGAGGGAGCTACCTCCCTCTGTCAAACACATTACATGCCGCTGTCACTATTGACAGTGGCATCTAATAGGTCAAACTGCCGGAATCGTCAAGCGCTTTGATTCCGGCACTTGCGGCAGGAGCCTTGCTGTGTATGACAGCCGTGCTCCTGCCGCCGATCTCGTGGGTGCAGTGATAGTACCCACGAGATCAGAGCGACGGATATATCCTCTATGCGGGAACTAGCTCCTGCTCAGGGTGGATATATCCGTCCTTCGTCATTAAGGGGTTAAGCAGACACCAATCTGACATCCTAATCATATTCAGTGGAATTGTAAAAAGTCAAGATTAAGGCCTGATTTACACGAGCGTGTGCGTTTTGCGCGCGCAAAAAACCCTGCGTTTTGCGCGCGCAAAAGGCATTTGACAGCTCCGTGTGTCATCCGTGTATGATGCGCGGCTGCGTGATTTTCGCGCAGCCACCATCATAGAGATGAGGCTAGTCGACGCCCGTCACTGTCCAAGGTGCTGAAAGAGCTAACTGATCGGCAGTAACTCTTTCAGCACCCTCGACAGTGAGTTCCGATCACAATATACACCAATCTGTGAATCAAAAAAAGAAGTTCATACTTACCATGAACTTCCTGCTTCCTCCAGTCCGGTCTCCCGGCCGTTGCCTTGGTGACGCGTCCCTCTCTTGTCATCCGGCCCCACCTCCCAGGATGACGCGGCAGTCCATGAGACCGCTGCAGCCTGTGATTGGCTGCAGGCTGTGCTTGGCCTGTGATTGGCTGCAGCTGTCACTTGGACTGAATTGTCATCCCGGGAGGTCGGACTGGAGGAAGAAGCCGGGAGTTTTATCGGTAAGTCAGAACTTCTTTTTTTTTTTACACGATCATGTATATTGTGATCGGAAGTCACTGTCCATGGTGCTGAACCAGTTTAACTCTTTCAGCACCGTGGACAGTGACTGTCTCCTGCCGTCGCGTACCCGAACATTTTTTGCCGGGTTCGGTCAAAACGAGTTCGGCCGAACCCGGTGCAGTTCGGTGCGCTCATCTCTAATTTGACACTCCGTTTGGATGTTTGTAAACAGAAAAGCACGTGGTGCTTTTCTGTTTACATTCATCCTTTTGACAGCTCTTGCGCGAATCACGCAGTTCGCACGGAAGTGCTTCCGTGCGGCATGCGTGGTTTTCACGCACCCATTGACTTCAATGGGTGCGTGATGCGCGAAAAACGCACGATTATAGAACATGTAGTGAGTTTTACGCAACGCACTCGTGCTGCGCAAAATTCACGCATCGTCTACACTGCCCCATAGACTAATATAGGTGCGTACGACACGCGTGAAAAGCACGCGCGTCGCACGCGCGTATATTACGCTCGTGTAAATGAGGCCTAAAGAGAATTTCCAGCAGACACATAAAATCCTTCCCACAATCCCCCAACCTAGCCCGACATTATAAGGCTTTGTTCACACAGGGCGGATACGCTGCGTAAAAGCACACAGCGTATCCACCCTGTGTGCAGCAGAGAATGTCCGCTGTGGAAAACTCCACGTAGAAAAATAAAACCACATACTTACCCTCTGACATCCTGCTGACCGGCCTCCTGGGATGACGTTTAATCTCATGTGACCGCTGCAGCCTGTGATTGGCTGCAGCGGTCAAATGGGAAGAAATGTCATCCCAGTAGGCCGGCCTGGACAAAGAAACACAGAATTTTGGGTAAGTATAAGATTTTATTTTTTTCATGGGGAAAACCCACAACATAAAGCAGTGATCACACAACTACAAGTGACATGCTGCAGATTATAAAAACGCAAGTCAATTTCTGAGCGTTTTTTCCGTTCATCATTTACGCAGCGGGTGCATGAGATTTGATCAAATCTCATCCACTTTGCTGTTACTGTATTATTCTGCGGATTTTCCGCAAATAATATACGTTCCAAAAAATCTGCAGCATTTACGCTACGTGTGAACTAAACCTAGCAGATTGTTACAGAGGAGAACATAATGAACCTGATTTGTTAAAATTGGCTATGAGAAAAACAGACTGCTGCTTTTTGCAAAATCAGCCGTTCAAGGACATTCAAGGACATTCTGTAGATGTATAGTTTTACTATTGGTAAAAGTAATGTGTTTCATAGACATAGGTGTAAATAAGGAATACATCAATTTCTGAAAAAAAGCTGTAGAAAAACGCACCATGTGCACAGTGACCTAGGACACTGACACAAGTATTAGGGAGGAAAAAACAAATATGCAGAATTAGCCGTTCAGTGTGGATTCGATACTAAGACATAACTTCATAGAACATACTGTTTCGGAGACAAAAATAGCGCATAAACACCGTTAAGAAGGTGGAACGATACTAGTAATTTTTTCACACCGGAATGGAAGATCCAGAGTAGACGTAGTAAATGCTTGAGAAGAAATTAATACAGATGAGCTGAAAGAAATACGTCAAATGTTATATACGTTTTATACACTCAATCTTATACACCGAGAGCTTACAGCCCACGTATCCTTGCCTGTGGAAAGGTACATTTCTAGATCACACCCGATGTAACAAAATCAACATTGAGTCCGTTAGGTCTCAATGTATGTAGTCTCTCTCTCCACTGTAGTTCCTTATATTTAAGTAATTTTATGCGATTGCCACCCCTACGTGGAATCGGTACGTGGTCTATCAGATAAACACATATTTCCCTCTCCGTATGTCCTGCCTCTGTATAGTGTTTGGATACCGGGAGATCCAACCGTTTTTTTCGGATGGTATAACGGTGTTGGTTTAACCGTGTCTTAAATTCAAGGGAGGTTTCTCCAACGTACAGGAGATGGCAGGGACATTCAAGAATATATATGACATGGTTAGAGATACAATTTAGATAAAACCTTATGTCATAGGATCGTTTAGAGCATGGATGAACAAATCTAGTCAAAAGCTGTCAAAAGACGACGCGTAAAATTACAGCCTCGTCAAAAGAAGTGCAGGACACTTCTTGGGACGTAATTGGAGATGTGTTTCATTGACTCCAATGAAGAACAGCTCCAAATTACGTCCGAAAAAAACGCAGCGAAAAACGCGAGTACGAGCAATTACGCCTGAAAACAGCTCCGTAATTTCAGGTGTAATGGACGTTGGCGTGTGCACATACCCTAACATGTCTGGTGCAACTTCACTCAAGACAAAAAATTTGACACAATTCACATACCTGCCACCTTGAAGATATATGTCTAAACCCTGTAAAAGTCACATCGGAAAGTGTGCCAAATTTACACAATTTTATGAAATAAGAAGAAATGGCGCAATTTTATGGCGCAAATCTACATCTGTCAACTCAGGAAAGACCGCAGCACACGTTTTTAGTATTTAAAAGCAAAAATGCTTTTATTTCACCACAACATAGCGACGTTTCGACCCACGCATGGGTCTTTCTCAAGCATCTACATCTGCTCGTAGCACGTGGTAAAATATTTTTTTCTTTTGCCTGTCGGCGAATTCAAAATGCACATATTTATTAGAGGCCAGCGCCTTTTAATAAATTTGGCACAAATCTCACCGTGACTGTCATGTAATACGCCATTATCAGCAAACGTAGACCATGATTCATAGTGAAATAGGCACGTTTATACAAAATAAACATAATAACCATCTGAAATTAATTTCATTGTGTCATCACCGATGCAAAGATTCAGTTGGATGCCCCTCCCCCCACAAAATAATTCAGCCTCCTATTATCAGCCTGCACTAGGTGGCGCTGCTACTGCTGGGTAGGGCTAAGGCCTCATGCACACGAACGTGTTTTTGCGGCCGAAATTCACCCGCAAATCTGTGGGTGAGTTGCGGTCCCATTCAGTTCTATGGGCACATGCAGACGACCGTGTTTTCCAGGGTTCGTGCATTGCCCGGGCGCCTGGATTGCAAAAAGATAGGACATGTCCTATATGGGACGCATTTTACGGTTCGGGCTCATTGAAATGAATGTGCATGAGGCCTTACTCTCCACAACCGTGCAAAATGAGTCTTCTGTCAAAATGTTACATATTTCCGTTATTATTGATGCTGGCGCCGGTAGTGGCCACCGCATTCAGCATATGGGGCAGATCTTACCTACCACCCGGTGTCATGATTTGATTGCATATACATTTTTTGTTTTCCAAAACTCCCGTCCAACTACCGTCCTTGACTGCAGGAGGGCATTTTGGTAGATATACAGACCATCCCTGCACATTCCTATCTTTTATTTGCGGAGGGCGGGAGGGGTTCTAGCAAGGGCCTAATATAGTGGAAAGTTGGAAATATATTATCTTTAAAAAAAAACATGACACAGGAAACCACCAGTGTTTCGTAAGAATAGTCTAAATAATTGCACATAAGCTTGTAAAATAGTCATTTCTAATTTGCAGAAATTATAATTGACTTTCCTAGAAAAAAATTCTAGCAAACATAAAAAAAACAATGCAATACTAAATAAAAGAAAAAAAAAAAGTAAAGAAATGCATGCTGGTAGACTATATAATAGACAGGTTCCAATAAAGTATTTCCAATCCTTTCATTGTATATAGAGTTTATGTGTGCATATATATGGGTCATGTGACTTCACTGTATATGGGTATAATGCGGCTGCACTATATATCAGAGACATGTTATTGTACTATAGATGAGGACATGTGGCTGTATATGGGGAAATGTGTCTGCACTATGGGGGCATGTTTCTACACTGTATATTGCGAGATGTGCCTTGTAATTCACGAACATCTTCCATAGTCTCAACAATACTACATAGCTTGGTGTCATCTGCAAAAATAGAAATAGTGCTATTAATCCCATCCTCTATATCATTAATAAATAAGTTGAATAATAGTGGTCCCAGCACTGAACCCTGGGGTACACCACTTATAACCGGGGACCATTCAGAGTAGGAATCATTGACCACAACTCTCTGGATACGGTCCTTGAGCCAATTCTCAATCCAACTACAAACAATACTTTCTAAACCTATAGTCCTTAATTTACCCATTAGGCGTCTATGGGGGACAGTGTCAAATGCCTTTGCAAAGTCCAAAAACACTATATCCACAGCGGCCCCTCTGTCTAGGCTTCTGCTCACCTCTTCATAAAAACAAGTCAGGTTGGTTTGACAACTTCTGCTCTTAGTAAAACCGTGCTGGCTGTCACTTATAATACTATTTATTGTCACATAATCCTGTATATAGTCCCTCAATAGCCGCTCAAACATTTTCCCCACGATGGATGTTAAGCTTACTGGTCTATAATTACCCGGGGAAGACCTAGAGCCCTTTTTGAAAATAGGCACCAGATTTGCCCTGCGCCAGTCCCTTGGCACTATACCAGTCACTAGAGATTCTCTGAATATTATGAAGAGGGGGACAGAAATAACTGAACTCAGGTCTTTAAGTGCTCTAGGTTGTAACCCATCTGGTCCCGGGACATTTATTTTATTTAATTTAGCTTGGACCATATCTACATCCAGCCAATTCAGTATATCAACTGATATATTAACAGCACTGGCACCGGCTACATCAGCTGTTCTTTCTTCTGTTGTATATACAGAGCTAAAGAACCCATTTAGTAACTCTGCCTTCTCTTGATCCCCTGTGACCAACTCCCCATTACCATTATCTAGGGGTCCTACATGTTCAGACCTTGGCTTTTTTGCATTTACATACTTGAAGAATTTGTTGGGATTTGTTTTACTATCCTTGGCCACTTGCCTTTCATTTTGTATTTTTGCTGATTTTATTACCTTTTTACAGATTTTATTAAGCTCTTTATATTTTACAAAGGCTACAGCTGTACCCTCAGATTTGTATTTTTTAAATGCCCTTTTGTTGTCACGTATTGCCCATTTCACAGAAGGTGTAAGCCATGTGGGGTTTAATTTGAGTCGTTTATACTTGTTACCTGTAGGAATACATTTTGCACTATAATTACCCAAAGTAGATTTTAAAATCTCCCATTTATCATTTGTCCCATTATATGACATTAGATCTTCCCAGTCTATATCCTGAATTGCAGCCCTCATCCTGGGGAAATTGGCCTCCTTAAAATTAAATGTTTTTGCCCTCCCAGCCTGTGATTGTTTTTTACAGTATACGGTAAAATGTAACTATATTGTGATCACTGTTACCGAGGTTTTCACGAACATTGACGTTCCCAACAAGCTCGACATTATTAGAAATGACCAGATCCAACAGAGCTTCACCTCTAGTCGGGTCTTCCACAAACTGGCCCATAAAATATTCCTGCAACATGTTGAGGAAATGTCTCCCCTTCATAGTTTAAGCCGAACCATGACACCAATTAATATCCCGGAAATTAAAATCTCCCATTATCACTACAGTACCCGCCTGTGCAGCCCGCTCCATCTGTTTATATAGCTGACCTTCCATCTCCTCAGTTATATTGGGGGGTCTATAGATTACACCAAAAGTAATTTTTTCAGTGTTTACCTCCCTTTGTAATTCCACCCACAAGGTTTCAACACCCTCCCTATAGTTAGTGCCACACACCTCATCTTGTAGATAGTGCCACACAGCCACCTGTAAATAGTGGCACACACACCCTCCTGTAAATAACACTACACCCCCTCCTCCCTGTACATCGCGCCATTGGGTCTCCCTAGAGGAGCCTCTGATTTCACGGTTCATATACATAGTGATGCCAGGGAATTAAATCCCCGGGAAAAGCATCGGCAAAGCTTTGGCCGGGGATTCCTCCATACCTCCCAACTTTCAAGTATAACAAAGAGGGACAACCGATGCGGCACGCATAGCAACACAGTATAATGCCCTCTAGCTGCCCTCACACAGAATAATGCCCTCCAGCTGCCACCATACAGTATAAAGCCCACACAGATGCCCCCATACAGTATAATGCCCACGAAGATGCCCCATGCAGTATAATGCTCAATCAAATTCCCCTTACACCTATAGCTGCCCCATACAGCATACTGCCCCTATAGCTTCCCCCATAGCTGCCCCATACAGTATAATACCCCATAGTTGCCCCATACAGCTTAATGGCATCATAGCTGCACCATACAGCTTGGTTTAGTGCCCAAAACCAAAACCTTGTCATCCAGAACTTGTGAATATGTAAAGGTTATCATCAACTGCTAGGTTGTTACTCAGTAGTTTTAAAACTCTCATAAAGCTATGAGATAAACCATTATTGATGTGTATGTTCATTATGAGTTAGCCTAAAATCTACCTCAACTGATTTATCAATGCTGCTTCCTTCTGAAAAGCTCAGAGCTACTAAACCATTCTCCTATAAACTCACATAGGAAATAACGTCACCCCATATATCAAAACTACACCATGTTTTCATCTATTTAAACAAAGCTGTATTTCACATTGTCTTTATGTGCTCGTAAAATAGTACATATACTGTATATGTGTATATATTACTTACCACTATAGCCAGGGCTGGAATATAGAGAGGGCAAATGGGACAGCTGCCTTGGGGCTTCCACCAATGATGAGCCAGTCCGCTAACAGCCATTTAAAGTAACCATCCGGTCCCAGGACAAAATTATAAATATGATGGGGTACATGGAGTAACATTACCTTGGCCCTCCTGTTTTGCCCCCCTCTGCCATGGAATCGCTGCTTTGGGGTCCCCTCTGTGTTGTCCCAAAATGGCCACACCGCTTCAGAAACTCCCTTCATTCTCGGGTTGGTCAGAACTGTTCACATGAGCAGCTAGGGCCAATCTGAGAACAGTGGGAATGTCTCAGACTCATAGGCTAAAAAGCGCTGCAGCCGTGTTGGGACAACACAGAGGGGACCCCAAAGCGGCAGATTCACGGCAGAGGGGCGCAACTAGAGGGCACCAGGTAATATTACTCCATATACACCATCATATTAAAAATTTTGTTGCGTAACCGGAGGGTCGCTTTAACCTAAATTTACCATGTAAAACACATGTGAAAGATAATGACGTAAACTCATTCTGGAAGATCACGTCTCACTGTTTTTGTTGTGTTTTTAACATGCGTTTTTTTTTATTTTTATATACTGGTAGAATTTTTTTTATTTTTTTTTTATATAACAGCAGCAAAACGTCAGATTATTGCATTTTTAAATATTAGAAATTATATAATATATCTAGGGTGATAGGTAATCCATTTGGTTTCACGTATTACCAGAACACAACCGGGATGTCATTGTGCAAAATAAATAGTCTTGTACTAAGTGAAGCAAACCAGAAGTGGAGCTTAGTTATTTGTTCAAAATTGTTTGATAGAACTGTGTCTCAAAGTGAAGTATTAGGGGATATTCACATCCCGCAGATTTGTTGCAACTGTCCCGTTCATATAAATGGAGCTTGAAGAAATCCATGCACAAGCTGCAGAAGCAATCCCGGTCACATGAATGGAACGGATTTTTAGTTTGCAGGGAACTGCAACAAATCTGCTGTGTGTGAACACTATGGCCTAAATTTAATAATGTTGTCTAGTAGTTAGATAGCGTAAACTTAGACCGGACAGGCACAAAACGCGCCAAATTTCAGTGGTGCATAGTTCATGATAATTTTGGTGCATCTTGGATGACTTTTCTCTTCCCTATACCAATTCAGTGCCAGAATTTTGTGCCAGTTTTTTGGCACATTTTTGGCACACATTTGAGCCATGCCGCATCCCCGACTTTTTTTTTTTTTTTTTTTAAAGTGTTTAGTGAGGTGCACACATCAAAAGTACACTAAAAAGCATGTATGTTTTCACACTTGCTAAACACAGACATAGTAGTGAATCTGCCCCTATATGTTACATGTCTAACCATTTTCTTATTCTCCGTGGCTGTTCCTGGCAGCTGCCTCCATTGAGATGAATGAAAACCTCATCTCAACATTTTTATTGCTAGCTCCAGGGTGCATGTGGGCTGTCATGTGGTCATTCCTACGTATGAGTAGTAGTGGCTTCCCTTCTTGTAATATTCCAAGTTAGCACAGAAGGCAGAAGGTGGGACAATGGTAGGAGTGGTTAGAATATTTTTTTTGTTTACTTCAATTGCTTTGTATTTATTTTTTGTTATTTTATTTTATTTTTTTTGCATTATTATTACTATTTATTTACTTACTATTTTTTTTTTTTTACTTTTTTCCCCTGAGACATGATCTGTGTCCTCCCAGCTTTCCTTTGTATGAAGATGACAGAAAATTGTCATCTAATGCCCGCTGGCCGTTAGATCACTATTAGCAGTGATCTGCATAGAGATGTAGAGATGCATGCTGGGAAGACACAGATCATCTTCTCCCAGCATCCTCTTCTACCACCTGTGATAGTTGGAGGCCTGTGAAGTCAACACAACGTTATTGGTTTCCATGGCAATGGCTTCATTAATCCGTTCCCAGTGATAACTGTAATCCGTTCCCAGTGATAACTGTAATCCGTTCCCAGTGATAAACACAACTCTCACTTGGATCATTTCCGATTTTCATTATTTCAGGTGATTTGGGGAGACAATGTCAGATCCATCTAGAGAATGTTTTTTCTCAATCCGACCTCTAATAGAAAAAAAGGTAGACAAGATAGGAGATTGACAGAGGATAGGAAAGTGGGAGATAAGCGACTGTATAGTTCTATGCAGATGTGACTATATGACTGGAGGCAGTTCTCCATAGTTTCCAAAATGGCTGCCTGTGTCTGTCTTCCCTTAGGCAAAAACACACTGTGTGCAGATGAAGAGAAGAGAAACTGACCACATGTACTGTTTATTACTGATTAGCTTTTTAAAATCCACTTTAATTTTAACTAAACACATTTCCCAAGTAAAATATGTATTCCCATTTACCGCAGTTTTTTTTTTATCTAAGAGAGCGGAATACCCGGCCAGATCGTCGGCAACGAGGATTCCGCTCAAAGAGTAGCCACCAATTCTGAAGCAGGGAACTATCAGCTTCCTGCTTCAGAATTAGTTCAGAGCATAGGAGCAGAGGGAGCTCTTCTGCTCGCCGCGGACTCCCCGGGCTCAGCGCTACTATAAGCGCTGTACCCGGGAAAGCCCTTGACATTACTGTCCATATATGGACAGTGACGTCAGTGTTTACACCTTGAGCGGAATCCCCGTTGCCGACTCTGTCCGGGGATTCTGCTCTAGGAGTAGCCACTGACGTCACTGTCCATATATGGACAGTAATGTCAAGGGGTTTCCCGAGCACAGCGCTTATAGTAGCGCTGTGCCTGGGGAGTCCTCGGCGAGCGGATGAGCTCCCTCTGCTCCTCCGCCCTGAACTATTTTTGAAGCAGGGAGCTGATGGTTCCCTGCTTCAGAATTAGTTTGACAGCGGGTCATACCCCCGGCCGCCCGGGACAGTTGAGAGGTATGGTTTAGTCTCCTTGGAACACAAAGATATTTACATCCTGCTCCACCACATGAACATCAGATTACAAAGGCTTCATCCTTTCAAAATAGATAGGAAATGATTATGATCTTGAGCCAGAGAGTTTTGTTAACTCCATTCAATCATTAAAAAAAAATCATGAAGTTGTTATAGCGCATCCTCCCATAGAGTTACACTCACAACAGTTCTGGCAGGTGAAATCTAGGATACGGTTGTGTATGGTCCTCATATTAGTGAGCTGCTTTACCTGTACATTTAAAGGCTGTGTTCACCTTTGAGGATTTTTTTGTTGTTGTTTTTAAAATAAAAAAATTGATTAGTCAGTGTGATTAGTGTAACATCTTAATTTGTTTTTATTAAAAATTTGTTTTACTTTTTGAGAAACAGCTCTTCTGTACTCTCTATACAGAGCAGCTCTTTTGTTTACTACTACGTGAATCCGTCAGTCCCACGGACCTGACGGGTTCAGTGTCAGCGGGTCGTACCTGTCTCTGACGCGCAGGATCCACCTGTAATCTATCACATCTAAGTTATGGATCCAACTGTAGTCCATCACATCTAAATTACGACCTGAGATGTGATAGATAACAGCTGGATCCTGCGCTCTCACTGAACCCGTCAATTCCGTGGACCGGAGCAGGATTTAACGCTAGCTACAGATGTTCTGCATAGAGAATACAGAACAGCTGTATCTAAAAAAGTAATACATCAAACAAAAAGAGTCGAGGCAGCACACCAAAGTAGTAAGTGAACAAAGTGGATACGTTTATTTACCTCACAGGCAACGTTTCGATCCTGCTTACTGGGATCTCTCTCAAGCAATGACTGACACTCAAGTGTGGGTTTAAATACCCTAGTCATACAGTGTTACAAAATAATTTACATAAGTAAAAACATATAAATATAGTGAAAAAAATTTACAAATAGTGATGGTGCAACCCATAATGTTGCCTGTTGCTCATTTGACATATAACATATAGGTGTCATTGAAGTGTAATGAATATCCGTCAAAGGAGAAAGCATTAGTAACTAAAAAGTGCATCAATATACATTGGTGGTGTGGTGTGTGTACAAAATTAATATAGATATTGTGGTAGGAAGGGGGAAGATGTTACTCAACGCTGGATGACACTGGCGTTAGAGAGCTCGCTATATCGGCGTCTCTAGATCACTACTGCGCATGCACGCATGTGATAAACAGAGAGGGAGACGGAAGATCGCAGCGAGGACGCACTGCGCAACGTGCTGTCTCCGGCAGAAAAAATCCTAATCTTTACAGTTCAGCAGAGTAAGGAGAGGTAATGTAGGACAATAGCATGTAATTGATATTTATAACCGGATCAAAACCAGCACAAATTATTATTGGCACAGGAGAAAGTATATAAATAAGTAAATACATACCAGGGGAAATAAGAACTCATTTGCGCCACTTAGAGGTATATTCAACAAAATACATGTCATGGCTAAGTTGAAATGTATATATCATATAGAAACATATTGAAATACAGACATCTGGCTGAAGTACAATAACACCAGTGAAAAACCTGTTAAAATGCAATGGCGAATGAAAGCAGGTGGAAATTACAAAGACCACCTGCAGCATTTTAACCCAGTGTGAAAGGATACAACCCGTCCCCGGGACCCCACGTCATGGGGAGCTCGGCTAGGGGTATAAAGGGTCGTAGGACAAGTCACCTACGGTCACATAAGCAAGCTACCCCCCATCCAGTATCCCAAATTGTAAGGGATTGAATTTTGTCAACATTGTGGAGTAACTTCATATTCCGGGAATGCAAAAACAGAGACACGAGGTGCTTATAAACAGCCAGAATGTATTATTATTTAAAGAGGCTCTGTCACCACATTATATGTGCCCTGTCTCCTACATAATGTGATCGGTGCTGTAATGTAGATAACAAAAGTGTTTTTTATTTTGAAAAACAATCATTTTTGAGCAAGTTATGAGCAATTTTTGATTTATGCTATTTAGTTTCTTAATACCCAACTGGGCGTTTTTTAACTTTTGACCAAGTGGGCGTTGTAAAGAGAAGTGTATGACGCTGACCAATCAGTGACCAATCAGCGTCATACTCTTCTCTCCATTCATGTCCATTTGTACTCAGCACAGCGTGATCTCGCAAGATCACGCTGTTCTGTCACATATACCCACATTAACTTTACTGAAGCCTCTTGAGAGTGAATAGACATTGCCTCCAGCCAGGACGCGATGTCTATTCACACTTTGGTAAAGTTTACTAGAGTTAAACTGAATATGGGTAGACTGAGGGATGAAAAAAGGGGATACGTTTATTCACCCCACAGGCAACGTTTCGATCCTGCTTACTGGGATCTCTCTCAAGCAATGACTGACACTTAAGTGTGGGGATTAAATACCCTAGTCATACAGTGTTACAAATGAATTTAAATAGGTAAAAAAATATAAATATAGTGAAAATAATTAACAAAAAGTGATGGCGCAACCCTAGGTGCTGGAGTTTCCCGGCTTTTGTTGATATTGATGCACAAAATGGCCCTTGTGGCCAAATACAGACACAGACCTGAAGAGCATCTACACTGTTTCTCCTGATCGGGCAACTTGAGTCTGTGCACCTGCATTGGCTCTTCAGGTAGAACAACCGGGGAAGGCAGCGGGGTTCTCTGGACCATAAGTGCCATAGGCCGTCTCTCCCGGCGAACCTGGAGAGCATGTTTCTGGATCCTCATGTCGATCCAGGTCGCCAACAGGATAAGGACATCCAGGGAGGAAGGAAGGTCGAGAGCTGCAAGTTCATCCTTAATGTATGAAGACAGTCCTTGCCAGAATGTCGCCACCAGGGCCTCATTATTTCATGCCAGCTCCGCCACCAGTGTACGGAGGAAGATGGCGCACTCCCACACAGTCTATTTACCTTGCTTGAGGATCAGCAGTGAGGCAGCGGCAGATGATGTTCGAAACTGGTTCCTAGAACACCATATGAAAAGTCTCTAGAAATAGCGACAGATCAGAATATTCCAGGCCCTCTCGTTCCAAGATGGGGTTTGCCCATGCCAGAGCTTTGCCAGAGAGGAGGGAAATAATGAACGCAACTTTGGCCTCATCAGAGAGGAAGAGGTGAGCATGCAACCTGAAATTAATAGTACACTGATTGATGAACCGTCTGCAGGTCTTGGGATCCCCATCATATTGAGGAGGTAAAGGTAGCGAAATAGCAGAGCCAGGGTAGGCAGGAGGGATAACAGGTGGTGGAGAGCCAGGAACAACCAGGAACAGCGCACAAGGATGATCCAGGCGAGTTAAGATGGAGTTCACCGCCTGTAAGAGTTGATCCTGATGTGCCTGGAGACCACGCATGTTCATTTGCAAAATTTCAATGGTGGACTTGGATTGGCCAGCGGGTTCCATGGCCTGAGCCTACTGTCATGATTCTGGGGTATGTCGACCCACTAGGCCGCTCCGCCGTAGCAGAGTGGAAGCTGACCACACAACAGTCAATGGAATGTGTAAGCACAAAAGTACCTGTATGAGAGTCCAGATAGACACAAGGTGTGTAGCGTCTATTGCCGCGGACCGCCGGGATTACTCACTTCCGCTCCGGTCCACTGTGTCCCATAGGGTGCGCGTGCACCCTCGTGCCCTGCCTTAAAGGGCCAGCGTGCGCACATGGGAATCATCAATTAGCCCATGATCACCCTGGACTATAAGAAGGGCCCTGCCCCTTTGCTCATTGCCTGAGCGTTGTTAGTATACCCATGTCAGTCTTTCAAATGGTCCCTTAGTGTTATCCTGTTCCTGTTGTTACCCGTGCCCTGCTACCTGTATCTTGTGCTATGTCCTTGTTCCTGAGCCTGTTAGTATTTTGAGTCGTGTCCTACTGCACCCGCTGTCATCCGCAGCGTCTGGCGCAACCTACTGCACACGTTGTCATCTGCAACATCTGGTGCAACCTACTGCACCCGTTGTCATCCGCCACGTCTGGCGCAACCTACTGCACTCGTTGTCATTCGCCACGTCTGGCGCAACCTACTACACCTGCTGTCAACTGCCACATCTGGCGCAACCTGTTGTACCTACTACCATCCGTGCCAGAGCCCCTGCCACCATCTGGACTATTTCAGGTACCCTGGTGCTACGAACTCGTATAGACTTTTGCATAGACAGTGACTTGGTCAGCTGCCTCTCCGCTACTGCGGAGCGGCCTAGTGGGTCCACATACCTCTAGATCGTGACAAGATGTAGCAGATGCTTTGGCACAGATGATTCATAGCACAACAGTAGTAGACAACAACAACGCTCAGGCAACGAGGAAGGGGGCAGAGTCCTTTTTATATTACAAGGTGTGTTGGGATTGGGTAGGGAACACAAAACACGTGAGCGCTGGCCCTTTAAGGCCGGGGAATTCACTAAAGGACAGTGCGGCCATGTGTGCTGGCGTCTCCGGGGAGGGAGACACCAGCAAGAGTGCAAAGGGGCAGTTTAGAAAAGCCGACGGTCTGCAACCGCAGCCATTTCAGTCCAAATTTTTTTGCATTTAGTGTTTTGGAGTGCTGCCTATTTTCTTAATATTGTACACTAAAGGCTTGCGGGCTGAAAGTCGTGGGCTCTGCACATGCCATTGACTATTAATATTTGGTGTTGCTCTGATTTCCTTTACACACACACATACATGTATGTATGTATGTATGTATGTATATATATATATATATATATATATATATATATATATATATATATATATATATAATGATTGCAAAGGTTTACACATCCTTTAAAGTTGTTCTTGCACAGCATAGGGGTAGTTTAGTTGTGACCTACTCATGTTCTTGAACATCAATAAGGGGTCGTTTTCGAGTTTGCCACATTCCCTGGTGTTAGGGGTCATGTCCAGGGGGGTTCCCATGGTGCCCGTTGTTAGCCTGTCGTGGTTGACTCCAGATGGATGGTTTTCCATCTATGTGGCCAGATAATACTCTGAAGGGAAGATGTTACCTGGTGTTTTTGTACTTATTCAGCAGCCCGCACTGAGGGCATCATGCCACAGGACTCCAACCAATAATGTGAGCAGCAGAAAGCAGACTCCAGTGTAGATGGCATAGCGGATGTGGCTCTGGAGGTATGTAAGGATGTGTTCAGTCTTAGTCATAGATTTTAGAGACTGGTAGAATATGTGCATGTGGAAAGGAGTTTCCTGATCGGACAACCCACTTACAAATAGTATCCCACAAAATACATTTACTTCTATATGAAAAGTATTTTATTTGTATATTGCAAACAAAAAAACAATAGCAACAAATGTGAGCTTACTGAGTCTTTAAAGGGGTGTTTCGGTATATTACAATTATAATTAACCTTAGGACTTCTTAGGATAGACAATCTATGTTTGAGCAAGGGGGTTCCACCTCCGGTCCCTCAATCAGCAGAATATAAGAACAGCGGCTGTGCCTGGTCCTGCAGCTCAATCCATTCAGGTAAACAGGGCAGTACCAGGCACAGCCACACCGGACATTGCAGAGACTTCAGTGAAGGGCCACAGTCCTGCAGTGAGTGCCACAGCCCTTTCATATCTGCTGATTGCAGGGTCCCCGGGATGGGACCCTTGCCCATTCTTACATTGAGGATAGGCCCCCCAATGTACAAAAAAATAAACCCTGTAAGTTTGCACGATTTATACCGATGCCACTACACTTTCTCAGGTAGACCATTTAAGAGGTTAAAACAAAATGACATTTCTTCATTGCTTAACTGGACTTACACAACAGAGTTCTGCGGCTTCCTGATTCTATGATAGATCTACAGGAGAGTCACACAACAGTCCGTCATCGGCAATGAGGGGATTTATAATAACCGGTAAGATCCATATACACACAATGCTACACCTATAAATCAATGATAATTAGCAAGTGACTGTTCTGCCATCAGCTCATTATCCTTACTATTAACAATTATACATCTACAAGACACTGCAGATAAGGTAATGATAGAGCTCTCTGCCCAGCGGGTACAATGTATTACTTATTTTACTTTATATAATTTAATTAAATGGAAGATGAACTAAACCAGTTAATATCTCGGTGAGTACTGCTCCACGGCTGGGCTGTGGTTGTTGGCAGCACACTCAGGTACACAGCCGTCTGTTCGGAAGAGCTACATACATTAAACTCCATGTATACAACACATTCCTAGGGCTAGCGTGTGTGTGTGTGTGTGTGTGTGTGTGTGTGTGTGTGTGTGTGTGTAAACGTGCGGTAATAATAACACTCATAACAATCAGGAATCACTGACAGAAATATATCTCAATGTAACATGTGTTAGAAGAGATATACAGCCATATAAACCTCTGTAGGGAGGTGTCCTCTATTCTATTACAGCAGTTTCCCCTGTGACTAGCCGGTCATGGGGAGGATCAGGTCCCACTGCTGCTCTCTGCCCGTATCCCTCTACATATAATTTATTTTAATTTAAAAAAAATGTTTACCAGTTCTTTATTTGCCAGTAGATTATTGGTAAAGTATTTTTTTTTTCATTAAAGTTAATAAAAAATAAAGCTGCAAAAACAATGACAATTTTTTTTCCTAATTCACTGTAATAACTAAATATCACAAAACTGTGAATAATAGACTTGTTTGGCACTTGTAACTGTAACAGTGGGTAGTTGATAAGGTTGAAAAAAGACAGAGGTCCAACAAGTCCAATTTATAATCCTACCGTGTTAATCCAGAGGAGGGCAAAAGCCCCCATGAGGTAGATGCCAATTGCCTCATTAGAGGAAAAATTCCTCCCCTACTCCAAATATTGGAATCAGAATAAATCCCTGGATCAGCATCCCATCTCCAGAATCTAGAACTCATAACTTGTAATATTATATTTTTCAAGAAAGGCATCAAGGCCCTTCTTGAACTTGTTCAAATAATCAACCATCTCAACATCCTGTGGCAGAGAATTTCATAATTTCGCTACTATGACAGTAAATAATTCCAGTCTCTTTTTCTAAATTAATTAGCCCCAAGTTTTAGTGCCAGAACTACCGCCATAGCAGCCATAGTGGCTGCTATGGGGCCCACAAAATGAGCGGGCCCGTGCCGCCTGGCCCGGTACATAAATGTACTTTTAAAAAATATTTATGTGCCGGGTCGGGTGGCACGGGTCCCTTCAGTGTCTTTGCTAGCACCGGGCGTCTGGGGTTGAATTGAATCTGTATCCTCAGGACGCAGATACAACTAAATGCTATGGCGGAGCAGGAAGCAATAGCTCCCTGCTCTGCCTTTCACTAGGATACGGGCCAAGTCAGTGCCCAAAATTGTCACAATATTCCATGTGTGGTCTAACTAGTGATTTGTATAGAGGCAAACCTATGTTCTTGTCATGAGCATCTATGACTCTATTGATGCATCAAATGATTTTATTTGCCTTGGTAGCAGCTGCCTGGCACTGTTTGCTAAAGGTAAATGTACTGTCCACCAATATGCCCAAGTCTTTTTCAGTAGTAGTTTTACCCAAAGTTTAACCATTTAATGCATAATTGTCAAATTTGTTTGTTCGGCCAAAGTGCATAACCTTACATTTATGCACATTAAAGTTTATTTCCCATTTCTCTGCCCAAACCTCCAGCTTCCCCAAATCCCTCTGTGGTATTACATTATGCTCCTGTGTTGATTACTTTACAGAACTTAGTATCATCTGCAAATACTGAAATTACACTCTGTAAACCCTTTACAAGGTCATTTATTAACATATTAAAAAGAAGAGGGCACAATACTGAGCCTTGTCGAACCCCACTGGTGACTTTGACCCACTCTGAGGATGTGCCATTAATAACCACCCTCTGTTTTCTATCACTGAGCCAGATGTTGAGCCAATTACACATATTTTCCCCCAGTCACAGCATTTTAATTTTATATACCAATCTGTTATGCGGCACAGTAACAAACGCCTATGAAAAGTCCAGATACACCACATTTACAGCCTTACCCAGGTCCAGCCCAGAACTTACCTCCTCATAGAAGCTGATCAGATTGGTTTGACAGGACCGATCCCTCATAAACCCATGCTGGTGCTGCATTAAGTTTATTTGCATTGAGATACTCGAGAGTAGCATCTCTTAGAAAACCCTCAAATATATTACCCACAGTGGAGGTTAAACTTACAGGTCTATAGTTTCCGGCCTCACTTTTTGATACCTTTTTGAATATTGGTACCACATGTGTGATGCACTAGTCCTGTGGAACAGACCCAGTCATGATAGAATAGGGGTCTTTCTATCACAGTACTTAATTCCTGCAGAATGCAGGGATGTGTATCATCTGGATTCTGTGATTTGTATATTATAGTGTTTTTAAGGCGCCGCTGAACTACTTGCTGGGTTAAGCGGGTGACATTTATTGTCAAATTTACTTTATCCCTGATCATGCCGTCTGAAATTGGATTTTACTGTGTAAATACAGTAGAGAAAAAAGTGTTTAATAAATTGGACTTTTCCTCATCCCCCTACACTCAGATTATTTTTTAGAGAGCCAAAACTTTCAGTTTTGGTTTTCTTATTATTGATGTATTTGAAAAATATTTTTGGGTTATTTCTACTTTCTTTGGCAATGAGTCTCTCTGTGTTAATCTTTGATTATAAAAAATGGGGGGACCCCACATCGTTTTCTAAAACAAAATTAAAAATGATGTGGGGTCCCCCCCATTTTTCCTAACCTGCCAGCTACAACATAGCAGAAGCAGTCTAGCATTACCAATATCCTCATAATACCAGCCTGCGGCTGCCCGGGTACCCGGCCATCACTACAGATGGTCCGGTACTGGATTGTACCCGGCTCTTCCCGGCACCCCTGGTGGCGGTGGGTACCGGGGTAATAATGGGGGTTAATGCTAGCCTTTTTTCTGGCTAACACTAAGCCCCGCCTTAGCAATTAACGTCGTTAAACAGACAACTGTCATTATAAAAATTCTAATAAAGTATTAAAAAAACACAGAGACATAAGAAAATATTTTTCTTGAAATAAAATCTCCCCAACACAATCCTCGATAACCATTTTATTTAAAAATCAAGCAAAAAACATAGATCATCGCAGTAGTCCACCGAATCTACGACATAGTCCAATAGATCCAGCGGAACCTGCAAAACAAAAAAAAAATCTATTTAGGCCTCAAGCACACTTTTCCTTTTTTTAAAATTTCTATAGGGCCATGCACACTTCCGTTTTTTTTTTAACAGAACCGTGTGGCCGTTTCGACAAAAATAGAACAGGTCCTATTCCTGTCCATTTTTTGTGGAACAATCTCGGCCATTCCATTTACTTGGTTCATTGAAACAACGGACCACACACAGAAGCCATCTGTGTGTGGTCCGTGTTTCACGGATCCGTGATTTGCGGCCGTTTGATGAGCAACCAATGTGTGCTTGAGGCCTTAGTAATATGAAAAAATAAATACTTATATTCACCTACAGCAGACTTCTGTCTTCTCCCTGCGCCACAATGTAAAGTAATTCCCTTAGGGCATGTTCACATGGCGCTAAGAAAAAAATTACATGTGAAAGTGTCAAATACACTAGCGTTTCATGTGAAGCGGTTTTTAAAATACAGGGATTTTTTTTTGCGTTTTTTTGTGTGCGCTTTTTGCAGGTTTTTTTTGCCACATAGTTAGGACTCCCACTGACTCGGACACTGACTCACCCAAAAATTTAACCAACGCCTCTTTTTTACACAATGCGTTTTTTAAAGACGCTTGTGTAAAAAAGAGCATAGTATGTACTAACTGCTCGCTTTCCCATTGATGTAAATGGGAAGCTGTCAAGCTTTTTTTACACTTTTTTTAAATGTTTTTTTATGCATTTTGTGTGCGCTTTTTACATGTTGTTTTGGCGCATAATTAGGACTCCCACTGACCAAAATGAATCCGGACACTGCTTATCAATTTGAGGACACCATTTCCTGGCTTCTAGCCAAAAATAGGGAGGGGTGAGTCTCCCACCCACATTTACAGCATCTGTAAGTCAGGTTTCTTTGCCTGATTCACCTTGCTGTAGTTCTTGGAAGTGCTCCCTCTGGTGGCCAACATAGGGAAACATGTCAAATTATTATTTAATTTTTAACACTTCCCACCTTGTAGAAGAACAAAAAAAATATGCAAAAAAACTAAAAAAATATAATAAAAATAAGTAATTTACTTAAAACAAAATAAAAAAATTGCGACACATTCCCTTTAATTATTGTCAAAAACCTCTAGGACCTGCCTCGTTCCTTTCAGGAACTGCAGGTTTCTGCCTTCCAATTTATATCAGGGTAAAGTCTAAAATAACTTCATTATGGTTTGCATCTATTTGCCTTATTAGTTGATTTTCTGCTTATTCCATTATACTTGGAGACTTATAACAAACCCCTATCGGTATTTTATTATTCTTCCCCCGCCCCCCCCCCCCCTTATTACCACGTGATCATTTCCCTCACAGACATCATCACGCTGAATGGGTCTTAGGCAGGATTTTACATATAAGCAAACCCCTCCCCCTTTCCTATTAGTACGATCATTTCTAAACAGACTGTAACCCTGCAAATTAACAGCCCAGTCATAGCTATCCTGCAGCCAAGTCATAGCCATCATTCAGCCCAGTCATAGCCATCATGCAGCCCAGTCATAGTTATCACATTACGCTTAGATACAAGTACAGGTACAAGTAGGTACGTGGCCCAAGGGACAGTCCCGATTACGGGCGGTGTCCCGTTGTCCCGGGTGGCGGGGGGTATGTCCCCCGGTTGAACCCAATTCTGAAGCAGCGAACCATCAGCTTCCTGTTTCAGAATTAGTACAGAGCGGAGGAGCAGAGTGAGTTTCTCCGCTCGCCGAGGAAACCTCAGGGAAGCCCTTGACGTTACTGTCCATATATGGACAGTGACGTCAGTGGCTACTCCTTGAGCGGAATCCCCATTGCCAATGATCTGGCCAGGGATTCCACTCCAAGAGGAAACCCCTGAGGTCGCTGTCCATATATGGACATTGACGTCAGAGGCTCCTCCTAGAGCGGAATCCTCAGCCAGAGTCGGCAATAGGGATTCTGCTCAAAGAGTAGCCACTGACGTCACTGTCTATATATGGACAGTGACATCAGGGCATCTCTCTAGGAGCGGAATCCACGGCCTATGCTCTGCTATGATTCCGCTCCTAGAAGGAGTCTCAATGGTACTATCTACTGTGGGGGGGAGCACTATCTTCAAGGGGGGTGTGGCACTATCTACATGGACACTGTGGCACTATATAGGGGCACTATCTACAGGGGACACTGTGAACCTGCCTACATGGGCGCTGTATCACTATCTAGAAGGGCACCGGCACTAGGGGCAGCTAAGGGGGTATTATACTGTATAGGGTCAGCTATGGGGGCATTATGCTGTATGGGGGGCATTATGCTGTATGGGGCATCTTTGAGGGCATTATGCTCTATCGGGCAGCTATGAGGCATTATACTGTATGGGGCAGCTTTGGGGGCAATATACTGCATGGGGCAGCTATAGGGCATTATGCTACATGGGGGAAATTGGTTTGTCGTTATACTCCATGGGGGCATCTGTATGGGCATTATACTGCATGGGAGAATCTGTGTGGGCATAATACTGTATGGGGCCATTTGTGTGGGCATTATACTGTATGTGGCATTATACTGTATGGGGCAGCTATGGGGGCATTATGCTGCATGGGGGCAGCTATGGGGCATTATGTTGCATGGGGGAAATTGGTTAGGCATTATACTGCATGGGAGAATCTGTGTGGGCATAATACTGTATGGGGGCATCGGTGTTGGCTTTAAACTGTATGGGTGCATATATGGGGCAGTATACTGTAGGGTGGCAGCTATGAAGGCAATTATACTATATGGTGGCAGCTATAGGGCATTATACTGTGTGGGGGCAGCTATTTGGCATTATGCTGCATGGGGGACATTGGTTAAGCATTATACTGCATGGGAGAATCTGTGTGGGCATAATACTGTATGGGGGCATCGGTGTTGGCTTTAAACTGTATGGGTGCATCTATGGGGCAGTATACTGTAGGATGGCAGCTATGGGGGCATTACACTGTATGGTGGCAGCTATAGGGCATTATACTGTGTGGTGGCAGCTATAGGGCATTATACTGTGTGGGGGCAGCTATTTGGTATTATACTGTGTGGGAGGCACTATGGGAGCATGAAACTGTGTGAGCTGCACTGGGTGTGTATGCAGTGGCGGACACAGACTGCAAAAGGCCCCTGTGCAGATAATGTGCCAGGGCCCCCCCGCCCCCCCCCCCAATACCGACAAAGTTACCTAAACATATATATGCATATAAAAATAAACCTTACTAATAAAAATTATGAAGGAAGATTTATATTGTACATTTTATTACCAGTTTAGAACACAAGTAACACATTTTTTTCCGGGTTAAATTCTTATCTAAACTAAGTCCCTAAATGTGGGCAAAGAAAATGAAAAACCTATACTCACCTCCTCCGGCGCCTCCGTTCCCCCTCCGCAGCCCCTATCCCTTTCTGTGTTTACAAAGCTGCTGTGGTGACGCGCGGTCGATGGCACATGACCGCTGCAGCCAATCAATGCCCTCAACAGCGATTTGCTGTGGAACTACTGTCCTCAGCAGCACACCAATGAGGATATCTACAGAGGGGGCTGTATGGCGCTATCTACAAAGGGGGCTGTATGGCGTTATCTACAGGGGGGACTGTATGGCGCTATCTACAGGGGGGGCTGTATGGCGCTATCTACAGGGGGGGCTGTATGGCGTTATCTACAGAGGGGGCTGTATGGCGTTATCTACAGAGGGGGCTGTATGGCGTTATCTACAGGGGGGACTGTATGGCGTTATCTACAGGGGGGACTGTATGGCGTTATCTACAGGGGGAGGGCTGTATGGCGTTATCTACAGGGGGGCTGTATGATGTTATCCACAGGGGGGGACTGTATGGCGTTATCTACAGGGGGGACTGTATGGCGTTATCTACAGGGGGGACTGTATGGCGTTATCTACAGGGGGGACTGTATGGCGTTATCTACAGGGGGGACTGTATGGCGTTATCTACAGGGGGGACTGTATGGCGTTATCTACAGGGGGGTCTGTATGGCGTTATCTACAGGGGGGACTGTATGGCGTTATCTACAGGGGGGACTGTATGGCGTTATCTACAGGGGGGACTGTATGGCGTTATCTACAGGGGGGACTGTATGGCGTTATCTACAGGGGGGGTTGTATGGCGTTATCTACAGGGGGGCTGTATGGCGTTATCTACAGGGGGGCTGTATGACGTTATCTACAGGGGGGCTGTATGGCGTTATCTACAGGGGGGACTGTATGGTGTTATCTACAGGGGGGGGGGTCTGTATAGCTTTCCCTACAGGGGGGTCTGTATGGCGTTATCTACAGGGGGTCTGTATGGGGTTCCCTACAGGGGGGGTCTGTAGGGAACGCCATACAGCCCCCCTGTAGGGAACTCCATACAGCCCCCCCCCCTGTAGGGACCGCCATACAGCCCCCCTGTAGGGAACGCCATACAGCCCCCCCTGTAGGGACCACCATACAGCCCCCCTGTAGGGAACGCTATACAGCCCCCCCTGTAGGGAACGCCATACAGCCCCAACCCCCCCAAAAAATGCGACCTACAGTGTGAAAAGACAAAAGACATGTATCCCCTCTCCTCAGGATATACACAGGACAGGGGATACATGTGTGATCGCTGGCAGCGATAGGGAGAACGGGGGACTGAAAGTCCCCTGAAGTTCTCCATGACTAACCTCTGACTTCCGGCGTCTGTGTCGGCAGCTCAAGAAAAATGAAAGGAGCGCTGGTCACGCATGCGCACAAGCGCGACCGGCGCTCCATTAATTTCTACGGAGCTGCCGACACAGACCCCGGAAGTCCGAGGTTTGTGATGGAGAACTTCAGGGGACTTTCAGTCCCCCGTTCTCCCTATCAATGCCAGCGATCACACATGTATCCCCTGTCCTGTGTATATCCTGTGGAGAGGGGATACATGTCCTGTGGAGATCCTGTGGAGAGGGGATACATGTCTTATGTTTAATGGCAGAGCGGGGAGATACCTCCCTGCTCTGCCGTAGTGTTCAGTGGTGTTGCGCTGTAGCAGCCATAGCGGCAGCTAGCGGAGCCTCCGGCCATGGTGGGGGCCCGTGCCGGCGGGCGACACGGGCCCCCTCATGCCGCGGGCCCCGTAGCAGCCGCTACGGCTGCTATAGCGGTAGTTACGCCACTATGTTAGGGGGAGTTCACACTGAGTTTTTTTACGCGAAAACCATGGCAAAAAACGTCAGAAAGTGCCTCCTATTGAAAACCATAAAAAACGCCTGCGGGAAAAAGAAGCGTTAGGCTATGTTCACACAGAGTATTTTGCAGGAGGAATATCTGCCTCAAAGTTCCGTTTGGAAGTTTGAGGCAGATTTTCCTCTGCCTGCACGCCGATTCTTGCGGCGTTTTTGGCCCGCGGCCATTGACCGCTGCGGGCATAAAACACCGCGAAATACGCTTTCTCTGCCTCCCATTGAAGTCAATGGGAGGTCAGAGGTGTAAACACCCGAAGATAGGGCATGTCACTTCTTTTTCCCGCGAGGCAGTTTTACTGCTCGCGGGAAAAAGACGCCGACGCCTCCCATTGAAATCAATGGGAGGCATTTTCTGTCAGTTTTTGACGAGTTTTGCGACGCGGTTTCCGCGTCAAAAAACTCGTCAAAATACTCAGTGTAAACATAGCCTAATGCCCTTTCTTCGGACGTTTCTGTCTCCAACTTCCCATTGACAACAATGGCAGGCAGAAAATGCATTTTTTGCTGCGTTTTTCTGCCCACGGCCCGAAGGCCGAAAAACGTCACCAAAAAACGCAACAAAAACGCGGGAAGTGTTCAAAATATGCCTCAAAATTCCGGAAGGAATTATGAGGCAGATTTTTCTACCTAAAAACTTTTCCCTTCTCAAATGAACTTTTTTATTTGATGTACATCATGTACCTGTCCTCTGCAGTCTGCACGTCCTCCGCCCGTCCTATGGGATGCTAGTACTCCGGCAGTCCTGACTTTACTCCGGCAGTCCTTGGCTCCTGACTGTACTGTCCTCCGCCCTAAGTCTCGCGTCGGTCGTTTAGCTCCGCCCCCTGTCCTCTCCCCTGCCTGAGCGCTCCTCCTACCATGTCCTCTTCCACTGTGTGTGGGAGGACTATCAGTGGAGTGCACAGTGTGCAGTGAATATCACCGTGCCCCCGGACACCCCCCCCCCCCCCCGTGGCTGTCACCGGGCCCCCCCCCCGGATGCCTAGTGTAATGTTAGTGACTCGTGATGTTCGTGACTCGTGATGCTACTACTAGTACTACTAGGCATGAGGGGGCCCGTGCCTCCAGGCCTGGCAGTGGCATATAATGTAATGTGCCTGACTGTCAGGGCGACACGGGCCCCCCCATGCCCCGGGCCCTGCTACTGTGGTAGTTACGCCACTGGCTCGCAGCTACTGTCCACGGGCCTCTGTCTCAGTCCTCAGCATCGCGCAGCTGAGAACTGAGTCGGCCAGCAGAGGAACGGGCCCCCTTCCCACGCGGGGCCCTTGTGCAGCTGCACCGGCTGCACATGCGGTATGTCCGCCCCTGTGTGTATGGGCGGGGATTGGGTGGGATTAGAGGCATGACTTAAAAGAAAAAAAATTTGCGTGATGTGCTGCGCGCACCGCATTGTTTGTCCCTCTTTGTGATACTTGAAAGTTGGGAGGTATGCGTAAACCTGGAGTCGGCCCTGGGGAGGATACTAAAAATGCTGCAGAAATAATCCCATTCAGATATATAGAACTGATTTGCATTTGCAGGAATTACTGCCACATGTGAATATCTCCTTATTCAGCCATTAGAATCTTTCACAGTGCTGTCAAAATGCTGATTGTCAATATCAATGTAAACAAACGGAATCTATCCCCCAGGTGAAGGAAAGCCGAGCTACAACTCTGCAGACAGTAGAAATAGCTGAGCTAAGTAACAGAAAGATGACAAGAGAAGTTACAGGAAAATGAGAACGGGAGTGTAAAGGATCTGCCAGGCACAGCTTCTATGTCAACGCCCATAGGTAATCAGTCTGCACCTGCTTCTATGTCTGTGAGATTGACTCCATCTTCCACCACTCAGGATGGCAGGCTTAGGAGTGGGAGAGCCTATCATAGCCTGGCCAGACGGAGCTAGCTCCCGCCCTCTGTCTATTTATACCTGCCTTTCCTGTTCCTCCTTGCTTGTGATTCTTCTCGTTTGGTTTCCTGGCAATGCTGCAGCTTCTGAACTATTTGACCCGCTTCATATTGACCCTGGCTTACTGACTACTCTCCTGCTCTGCGTTTGGTACCTCGTACACTCCTGGTTTGACTCGACTTGTTCACTACTCTCCTGCTCTGCGTTTGTTACCTCGTACACTCCTGGTTTGACTCGACTCGTTCACCACTCTTGTTGCTCACGGTGTTGCCGTGGGCAACTGCCCCATTTCCCTTAGCTTCTGTGTACCCTTGTCTGTTTGACTGTCGTGCACTTATTGAGCGTAGGGACCGTCGCCCAGTTGTACCCCGTCGCCTAAGGCGGGTCGTTGCAACTAGGCAGGGACTGAGTGGCGGGTAGTTTAGGGCTCACTTGTCTGTTTCCCTACCCCTGTCATTACATAATCACAAGCCCATATACCTAGTCTACCCTGGTCCCTCACACTACTATGGACCCCCTTGAGACCCTGGCTCAGCAAATGCAGGGTCTCTCCGTACAGGTCCAGGCCCTGGCTCAGAGGGTCAACCAGCCTGATGCTACCATGGTAGTGCCCCTCACCTCACCTCTTGAACCCCACCTCAAGTTGCCTGACCGGTTCTCAGGGGACCGGAAGACTTTTCTCTCCTTTCGGGAGAGTTGTAGGCTCTATTTTCGCTTAAAGCCCCACTCCTCAGGTTCTGAGAGCCAGCGGGTGGGTATAATTATGTCCCGGCTCCAGGAAGGGCCCCAAGAATGGGCCTTCTCCTTGGCTCCTGACGCCCCTGAACTTTCCTCTGTTGATCTTTTCTTTTCTGCTCTCGGACTCATTTATGACGAGACTGACAGGACTGCCTTTGCCGAGAGTCCGCTGGTGACCTTACGTCAGGGTAAGAGACCTGTTCAGGAGTATTGTTCTGACTTTAGGAAGTGGTGCGTAGCTTCTCGGTGGAATGACCCTGCCTTAAGGTGCCAGTTTAGGTTGGGTCTGTCGAACGCCCTGAAAGACCTGCTAGTTAGCTATCCCTCTTCTGACTCCCTAGACCAGGTTATGGCTTTAGCGGTACGACTTGACCGACGTCTCAGGGAATGACAACTTGAACGTTTTTGTGTTTTCCCCTCTGACTCCCCCATGATGCCTCCCGAGGTTCCGTTGCTTCGCTCTTCCACGGAAGACTCGGAGGTACCTATGCAACTCGGGGCCTCCGTGTCCCCCCGACAACGTAGAGAGTTCCGCAGGAAGAATGGTCTCTGCTTCTATTGTGGGGATGACAAACATCAAGTGAACACCTGTCCTAGGCGTAAGGATAAGCAGCCGGAAAACTTCCGCGCCTAAGTGATCATCGGGGAGGTCACTTGGGCGCACAGGTATTTCCCGTAAATATGAAACGTAATAAAATCTTGCTTCCCTTTCAGGTCTCTTTTGGTGGTAGGTCTGCTACCGGCAATGCCTTCGTGGATTCAGGGTCTTCTGCTAATATCATGTCTGTGGAATTTGCTATGTCTCTAGCTATGCCTTTGATTGATTTGCCTAAACCTGTCCCGGTAGTGGGTATCGACTCCACTCCTCTTGCTAATGGTTATTTTACGCAGCATACCCCTGTTTTTGAACTCCTTGTTGGCTCCATGCATTTGGAGCAGTGCTCTGTACTGTTGATGCAGGGATTATCGTCCGATTTGGTTTTAGGCCTTCCCTGGTTGCAGTTGCATAATCCCACGTTTGACTGGAATACTGGGGAGCTTACCAAATGGGGTAATGAATGCTTGACGTCATGTTTTTCTGTTAATTCTATTTCTCCCCCTGAGGAGGTGAACACGCCACCTGAGTTTGTTCAGGACTTCGCTGATGTTTTCTCTAGGGAGGCCTCTGAAGTGTTACCTCCTCATAGAGAATACGATTGCGCTATCAATTTGGTACCAGAAGCTAAGCTCCCTAAGGGTAGGATATTTAATCTCTCCTGTCCCGAACGTGAAGCCATGAGAGAGTATATCCAGGAATGCCTGGCCAAGGGTTACATTTGCCCCTCTACTTCTCCGGTAGGTGCTGGCTTCTTCTTCATAGGAAAGAAGGATGGTGGTCTTAGGCCATGCATTGACTACCGTAACTTGAATAAGGTCACTGTAAGGAACCAGTATCCCCTTCCTTTGATTCCTGATCTCTTTAATCACGTTCAGGGGGCCCAATGGTTCTCTAAGTTTGATCTACGGGGGGCGTATAACCTTATCCGCATCAAAGAGGGGGATGAGTGGAAGACTGCGTTTAACACGCCCGAAGGTCATTTCGAATACCTCGTCATGCCCTTTGGGTTGTGTAATGCTCCTGCGGTCTTCCAGAATTTCATAAATGAGATTTTAAGAGATTACCTGGGGGTATTTCTTGTAGTGTACCTTGATGACATACTTGTGTTTTCCAAGGACTGGTCCTCCCACATTGAGCATGTCAGGAAGGTGCTCCAGGTCCTTCGGGAAAACAAACTGTTTGCGAAGACCAAAAAATGTGTGTTTGGGGTGCAGGAGATACCATTTTTGGGTCAAATCCTCACTCCTCATGAATTCCGCATGGACCCCGCCAAGGTCCAGGCTGTGGCGGAATGGGTCCAACCTGCCTCCCTGAAGGTGTTACAGTGCTTCTTGGGGTTCGCTAATTATTACAGGAGATTTATTGCTAACTTCTCGGTCATCGCTAAGCCTCTTACGGACCTCACTCGCAAAGGTGCTGATCTCCTCCACTGGCCTCCTGAGGCTGTCCAGGCTTTTGAGGTCCTTAAGAAGTGGTTTATCTCGGCCCCGGTGCTGGTTCAGCCCAACCAAATGGAGCCATTTATCGTGGAGGTTGACGCATCCGAGGTGGGAGTGGGGGCTGTCTTGTCCCAGGGTACCAGGTCCCTCACCCATCTCCGTCCCTGTGCCTACTTCTCCAGGAAGTTTTCGCCCACTGAGAGTAACTATGATATTGGCAACCGCAAACTCTTAGCCATTAAATCGGCATTTGAAGAGTGGCGCCACTTCCTGGAGGGGGCTAGGCACCAGGTAACAGTCCTTACCGACCATAACAATCTGGTTTTCCTAGAATCTGCCCGGAGGCTAAACCCGAGACAAGCTCGATGGGCGTTATTTTTTACCAGATTCAACTTCTTGGTTACCTATAGGGCTGGGTCTAAAAATATTAAGGCTGATGCACTGTCGCGTAGCTTCATGGCCAGCCCTCCTTCAGAGGAAGATCCTGCTTGGATTTTGCCTCCAGGTATTTTCATTTCCTCTATTGATTCTGATTTAGTCTCTGAAATTGCGGCTGATCAAGGTTCAGCTCCCGGGAACCTTCCTGAGAACAAGCTGTTTGTTCCCCTGCAATTCCGGCTAAGAGTACTTAGGGAAAATCATGACTCCGCACTATCTGGTCATCCAGGCATCCTGGGTACCAAGCACCTCATTGCCAGAAACTATTGGTGGCCTGGGTTGCCTAAAGACATTAAGGCCTACGTCGCCGCTTGTGAGGTTTGTGCTAGGTCCAAGACTCCCAGGTCCCGACCAGCGGGCTTACTACGTTCTTTGCCCATTCCACAGAGACCTTGGACCCATATCGCCATGGATTTTATCACCGATTTGCCTCCATCTCAAGGCAAGTCGGTGGTGTGGGTGGTAGTAGACCGCTTCAGTAAGATGTGCCACTTTGTGCCCCTCAAGAAACTACCTAATGCCAAGACGTTAGCTACCTTGTTTGTCAAACACATCCTGTGTCTCCATGGGGTCCCTGTCAATATTGTTTCGGACAGAGGGGTACAATTTGTTTCATTGTTTTGGAGAGCCTTCTGTAAAAAGTTGGAGATTGATCTGTCCTTCTCCTCTGCCTTCCATCCTGAAACTAATGGTCAAACTGAGAGGACTAATCAATCTCTAGAACAATATTTAAGGTGTTTGATCTCTGACTGTCAATATGATTGGGTCTCATTCATTCCCCTCGCCGAATTTTCCCTTAATAACCGGGTCAGTAACTCGTCAGGGGTCTTCCCCTTTTTCTGTAATTTTGGGTTTAATCCACGGTTCTCCTCCGTTTCACCTGGTAGTTCCAACAATCCCGAGGTAGAGGTCGTTCATCGGGAACTGTGCACAGTCTGGGCCCAGGTTCAGAAGAACCTAGAGGCGTCCCAGAGCATACAAAAAACTCAGGCAGATAGAAGACGTTCTGCTAACCCCTTGTTTATGGTTGGGGATCGGGTGTGGCTATCGTCTAAGAACTTGCGCCTTAAAGTCCCGTCCCAGAAGCTTGCTCCCCGGTTTATAGGGCCGTACAAGGTCATTGAAGTCCTCAATCCTGTCTCCTTCCGACTGGAGTTGCCCCCATCTTTTCGCGTACACGACGTGTTTCATGCCTCCCTCCTTAAGCGCTGCTCCCCGTCCTTGGCTCCCTCGAGGAAACCTTCTGTCCCCGTTCTCACCCCTGAGGGGGTGGAATTCGAGGTGGCCAAGATTGTGGACAGCAAGATGGTCCAAGGCTCCCTCCAGTACCTGGTTCATTGGAGAGGATACGGGCCTGAGGAGAGGACTTGGGTACCCGCCCGGGATGTTCACGCTGGGGTATTGGTCAGGAGGTTCCACCTTCGTTTCCCCAATAAACCAGGTCCACCTAGAAAGGGTCCAGTGGCCCCTCATAACAGGGGGGGTACTGTAAAGGATCTGCCAGGCACAGCTTCTGTGTCAACGCCCATAGGTAATCAGTCTGCACCTGCTTCTATGTCTGTGAGACTGACTCCATCTTCCACCACTCAGGATGGCAGGCTTAGGAGTGGGAGGGCCTATCATAGCCTGGCCAGACGGAGCTAGCTCCTGCCCTCTGTCTATTTATACCTGCCTTTCCTGTTCCTCCTTGCTTGTGATTCTTCTCGTTTGGTTTCCTGGCCCTGCTGCAGCTTCTGAACTATTTGACCCTGCTTCATATTGACCCTGGCTTACTGACTACTCTCCTGCTCTGCGTTTGGTACCTCGTACACTCCTGGTTTGACTCGGCTTGTTCACTACTCTCCTGCTCTGCGTTTTGTACCTCGTACACTCCTGGTTTGACTCGACTCGTTCACCACTCTTGTTGCTCACGGTGTTGCCGTGGGCAACTGCCCCATTTCCCTTAGCTTCTGTGTACCCTTGTCTGTTTGTCTGTCGTGCACTTATTGAGCGTAGGGATCGTCGCCCACTTGTACCCCGTCGCCTAGGGCTCGTCGTTGCAAGTAGGCAGGGACTGAGTGGCGGGTAGTTTAGGGCTCATTTGTCTGTTTCCCTACCCCTGTCATTACAGGGAGGGTGGAAATAGAGAAGCGTTCACTTACAGGAGACTCCCAGTAAAGTCCAAATATTGTCCATCATCCATAATCACCACTAGCTGCACCTCACCTTGAGTTGGAGGGGGTCCTCTTAGTTGTTGGGCCCCATAGCCGCTGGTCTGGTGGTTACTCGCCTGTTCTCAGAGGATGTCTGCCTGTGGGAGAGAAGTCTAGTTAGTGTAACCTTCTCATACGTCTCCTTGTTATTACAAGTTTTAAGGCTAAACACAAAGAAGTTATTGGTTACAGCTAGGGAGCCGGCAAACAGTGGTAGCCATTGATCTACATGGGACAAAATTGGCGAATGGTCACAAAAAAAATCCATAAATACAGTGAAGGAAATAAGTATTTGATCCCTTGCTGATTTTGTAAGTTTGCCCACTGTCAAAGACATGAACAGTCTAGAATTTTTAGGCTAGGTTAATTTTATCAGTGAGAGATAGATTATATAAAAAAAAAAACTGAAAATCACATAGTCAAAATTATATATATTTATTTGCATTGTGCACAGAGAAATAAGTATTTGATCCCCTACCAACCATTAAGAGTTCAGCCTCCTCCAGACCAGTTACACGCTCCAAATCAACTTGGTGCCTGCATTAAAGACAGCTGTCTTACATGGTCACCTGTATAAAAGACTCCTGTCCACAGACTCAATTAATCAGTCTGACTAACCTCTACAACATGGGCAAGACCAAAGAGCTTTCTAAGGATGTCAGGGACAAGATCATAGACCTGCACAAGGCTGGAATGGGCTACAAAACCATAAGTAAAACGCTGGGTGAGAAGGAGACAACTGTTGGTACAATAGTAAGAAAATGGAAGACATACAAAATAACTGTCAATCGACATCGATCTGGGGCTCCATGCAAAATCTCACCTTGTGGGGTATCCTTGATCCTGAGGAAGGTGAGAGCTCAGCCGAAAACTACACGGGGGAACTTGTTAATGATCTCAAGGCAGCTGGGACCACAGTCACCAAGAAAACCATTGGTAACACATTACGCCGTAATGGATTAAAATCCTGCAGTGCCTGCAAGGTCCCCCTGCTCAAGAAGGAACATGTACAGGCCCGTCTGAAGTTTGCAAATGAACATCTGGATGATTCTGAGAGTGATTGGGAGAAGGTGCTGTGGTCAGATGAGACTAAAATTGAGCTCTTTGGCATTAACTCAACTCGCCATGTTTGGAGGAAGAGAAATGCTGCCTATGACCCAAAGAACACCGTCCCCACTGTCAAGCATGGAGGTGGAAACATTATGTTTTGGGAGTGTTTCTCTGCTAAGGGCACAGGACTACTTCACCGCATCAATGGGAGAATGAATGGAGCCATGTACCATCAAATCCTGAGTGACAACCTCCTTCCCTCCAACAGGACATTAAAAATGGCTCGTGGCTGGGTCTTCCAGCACGACAATGACCCGAAACATACAGCCAAGGCAACAAAGGAGTGGCTCAAAAAGAAGCACATTAAGGTCATGGAGTGGCCTAGTCAGTCTCCAGACCTTAATCCCATCGAAAACTTATGGAGGGAGCTGAAGATCCGAGTTGACAAGCGACAGCCTCGAAATCTTAATGATTTACAGATGATCTGCAAAGTGGAGTGGGCCAAAATTCCATCTAACATGTGTGCAAACCTCATCATCAACTACAAAAAACGTCTGACTGCTGTGCTTGCCAACAAGGGTTTTGCCACCAAGTATTAAGTCTTGTTTGCCAAAGGGATCAAATACTTATTTCTCTGTGCACAATGCAAATACATATATATAATTTTGACTATGTGATTTTCTTTTTTTTTTTTTTATATAATCTATCTCTCACTGGTAAAATTAACCTAGCCTAAAAATTCTAGACTGTTCATGTCTTTGACAGTGGGCAAGCTTACAAAATCAGCAAGGGATCAAATACTTATTTCCTTCACTGTATATATAATATAAGTGTGTTTGATAAAGTTACAAGACGGCCATACACATTCATTTTATAAGAGCTGCATGTTGTAATAATTGTCAGACTGACACAACAAACTGTTCTTGAACCTTTGCCGTTCTATATAGATTCATGGGATCAATGTTTTATATTGTGCTAAGTAGGGATGCACGATGCATCGAAACTTCGATACTGTTTCGATACTGTGCATCCCCAAACGGTTGGATACTGTTATTTCATGTATTTTGATACTAAGCTGTGCGTCCGCATAGCTTAGCATTGTAACACATGAATGTATGAAAGCGGGGCTGCGGCTACGTAATACATCCATCGCCCCGCTCCTGAGTCCTGACAACAAGTGCGCGCCGTCAGGATGAGGTGATGCGGCCGGCACTGTACTAATGAGCGGCGACACTGAAGACAGAACATGGCGTGCGCACTGCAAAACACCCCCATGTTCTGTCTTCAGTGCCTGCGCCGTCGCTCATTAGTGCAGACCGGCCGCATCACCTCATGCAGACCGCGCTCGCACTTCCTGTCAGGAGCAGGGGCAATGGCTGTATTACACAGCCGCAGTCCCGCTGGCGGAGATGAGAGAAATATCTCATCTCCATGGTTATTTCCGTGAATGCTGCGATCAAAGCTTTCTGCAGCATTCAGGGGAAAATGAGAAGGGGGGTGCCCTCCTGTGACGCGATTGAGGGACATACCATATATGGGCAGACAGCCCAGGGTCCATTGAAGGACCCCAGGGCTGTCTTACCATATTTCCTGTTGTTAGGGCATACTGAGGTATGTCCTAACAACTGCCTGTATACTATTCGTACACAGGCTAATGTTCTGGTATATAGATCTATGCCTGTGTACTATCTGTATATAGATATATAGCAGTACATTAACGTTTAAAAATAAAGTAAAACCATAAAGTAATATTACATTTTAAAAAAATACACACACTATTTTTACAATAAATATTAAAATAAGATATACACATATTCGGTATTGGCGCGGCCGTAATAACCTTCACAACAATTTTTTTGCGTCATTTATGATGTGTACGCTGTAAAAAAGTAAAATAAAAACTGCTTTCTATCACTTATTATTGAGCGGCACGAGGTGTGATTCATTTTACCTCCATGTGCATCACATTAATAGTAATTAACCCCATCATGTACCTTACACATTAACCCAATATGAATGAGAAACATGATGGGGTTAATTACTATTAATGTGAGGCACATTCAAAATTCAATAACGCCTCGCGCCTCACATCTGAAGATTTTTTTTTTATTACTGTTGGCAAAGTATCGTTTTGGTATCGAAATCGCAATACTACACGAAGTTTCGGTATCGAAGTCCAAATTCTGGTATTGTGACATCCCTAGTGCTAAGTATCTATTTCTGAGTCGTACAGATGTAGCAGAGCAGAGTTTGCTGTTTGGTTTAATTCATCACAATGGGTGAGGTTTAACTCAATGCTGTGTTCAAAAGACAAAGTACAAGAGGATTTCTAACCAAAGGTTAAATTACCATATATTAGTAAAGCCGACGTTAAAGCAGCAGCCAAAGCTGAATAAATATTATTTATTGTTTTACTTACAGAGATATTACTGTTTTTATGGTGCAGCCTAATTATTTTCTCAGAAACAGATGGTAAAACTGTCACTTTGTTATTGATTGGACGTGCTGACAAAAGGACATTTTACTATCTGAAGACGATCATTCAAAGAGGACAACCAATATGGCTTCACTTCCTGTTGTCACTTTTTGGAAGAAAAGGCCACTAATGATTGTTTTATGTTTTATAGAAAAAGTTTTGAGTTGATATGACAAATATAAAGTTACAGATGATTTTCTCTTGTAGTTCTCCTCGTCCTCACATTGGAGGTGACCAGTGCAATGTGGAATATCCAGCCGATCCCCCAGTATCCAGTTATTAATGGATCTGTCACCCTGAGTCTTACTGGGATTACATCGAGAATTGTCGGTTTCAGCTGGTATAAAGGACCAGATTCAAACTATGAATATTACATTCTGGCATATCTTGCTGGTACTAGTCCCGAAATAATTTCTGGACCTCTGCACAATACTAAAAACTTCACCGTTTTCAGTAACGGATCATTACACATCAGCGATCTTCAAATCACAGATGGAGGAATTTATATAGTGAGGCTACTGACACTGACACAAGCAGATGAGATAAATGTGACTCTGACCGTCTATGGTGAGTATCATTTTCTATTTACACTTTTCCATATATTACAAGTTCTCACTGCGCCTCATGTAAGGAAAACTGTCTCAGAGAAAAGTCGTCCTGACTGCACGTCGCAACCAATCAGAGTTCAGCTTCCATTCTCTACACTGCACAGGAGAAATGAACCGTTTACTGTGATTGGCTGCTAGGGGCAATTTTTCATAGAAGAGGCGCCATCAAGTTTTTCTCCGTTACAGAAGAATATAAATCTTATAGCATGGGAATATATGATACATAATATACACATTATATAATATAAACAATAAAGCGTAAAATAAAGACTCAGAGACAAAGCTTTGAAGAAATTGTCCACAGTGATTTATTAAGCGCTATCAATAAGTAAATAAATAATTTAAATAAACCACAGGTTTAGCCATTTTGGCTCGTGCCAATAACCAACAAACACTATAATTCTGATCAATAGACCTATCCACTCAGCACTAAGCTAGGCGACACATTCACCTGCCAGGAAGGCTTACAAGGCTGGCATTGCCCCCCACAGCACTACAACCGTAACAATATTTTTCATATCCAAATTAAAAATATCCGATGTGGAACAAATTTAGAAAATGATCCCTAAATAAGTCTGGAACGAAACCTGCATACTCATAATGCCTATAGGAAAAAAATAAAATAACATAAAGTTCGCTATTGCTCTATTTATTCTTTCCAAATTTTGTCTAAGAAAACACACAGTCTTTAAATGTCAATACCAGACAAGGTACAATCCCTGAAAAGACTATCCTGGCTTTCTGAAAAAGGCCATTGCAAAGGAGAATGTCATTCTTTATTTCTGAAACAACATCAAAGGTTTTAATTTTCGCCAAGTTGTTGAAGTCTGCATTAATTATAATAAGGTTAGGGTGGGCACCAGCCCTTTGGCTAACATTAATTGCTGCTGAACTTCGCTACATCTTAAACCTCTAAAATACTTTAACTGACTTGGGCTCCATACCCAAATTACAAGAATAATTATAACCAGCTCTTCTTTTTGCCCAATGTCACATTATCCAAACAGAGTTTCTTGGGACCTAGGAAAGAAAAGCTAAACTAAAACTGCAGCCTAACATACATATTAAAGAAGCACTTTTTTTCTGCATGTATCAGTCTAACTCAGCAGCAATATTCTAACAGTCATTTGTTTCTTCCAAGCTCAGTTGCATCAACGTATTTTGAGCCCTTTTATTATGGGCAGCTGTGTCATGTGATCTCAGGCTGACAACCAAAATAGAACATGCTCTCATGTGTAGGCAAAAGGTCATTTGTCCTGTGTGGCTGACTTTCTGTAAACTACAGGATTACATCATCACCTTACATCATGCCGTTCCTCCTGGAAGCTCTGAGACCTCTCCTTTCCCCACCCATCCCTATCATCCTTGTTGTCCTGTATGTCTTTCCATGCATATAGTGCTGATGAAGAGATAATTTCTCCCCTATCTAAGGGAGCAGGAAGGCAGTAATATGATAGGTGAGTCCATATTATGATTAGCTATACCATTTCCCTGACTCACACTGCCTGTCTATATTTTTTGTGAGTGCAGTGGGCAGAGAATCCAGTGTATTTCTAGGAGATGCTGCTCCTCGCTGCCTCCTGTGTAAAAATTTACATGGTAACACCTATCACAAGCAGAATGCAGAGGAGACAGCCTGCAGCTGCATCACATAGGAATACACTGAGACTCTACAGTGTGGGAACAGAAGTTCAATGTGACTTATATATCACTTGCTGCACTTAGATAGGACTCAGAGCAGAGCAAGTGCAGTGTGATAAGACTCCGCCCCCTCTGGCTTTGCAACGCCAGAAGCATCATGGGAGATGTAAGCTGCATAAGGGGAACCATATCAGAGGGGAAGAAAGAACAAAGATGACAGACAACCCATAAATATAAAGAAGAGAAGTCCAAGCACTCCAAAGTAAAGAAGAATTGTGAGTTTATTCACCCCACAACCTGTATGCAAACATTTCAACCCCAAAGAGTCTTTGTCAAGCAATGAACAAGTGCAATGTGCCACGTATATATAGTACTGTACAGTCAAAATCCATACCAAATCTTACCTAAGTGTTTTTATGTTTTAATAAATGGGCACAGCATAACTTTATTTACATTATCGATGTTCAACGTTCGGGAACTTCATACTACGCATGTCCGGACTCACAGCGTCCTCGTACCCAAGCAACTCCTGCCACTGGTATGTCTACTGCACATGGGTCCACCTAATTACAGCATCCTGGCTGGTAAGTGACTAATGTGGCCCTCCTCGACTGTGCTAGATAGAGATATATATTTATGTAGTTTAACAAAAGAGGAAACAGACCCTAGTAGTTGGTGGACAAAAAACTTTACATACGAGAAGAAACTGCCAAAGGCAATATAGACACGTTTTTTTCCCCAACTACTTGTTATCTAATAGAATAGTTAAATTGTAAAAAATGTCTTTATTTGTAATTGAATAGGGACAAACAACATAGAATTTTAAAACTACAATGTATGCTGGTAAATATGAACATCGATGTTGCTATAACGCATAAAGGTAATAATGACCCAATGCAAGTGATTAGCACTGAGCATCAAGACTCTAATGAATTTTACACTAGTCAGCTCCAGTAAACATTGCTCTATAAGGATAACTAATATGGTCCCCCCGACATGTTTCGCCGCAGATACACGTACAATTCATTAGAGTGTTGATGCTCAGTGCTAATCACTTGCATTGGGTCATTATTACCTTTATGCGTTATAGGAACATCGATGTTCATATTTACCAGCATACATTGTAGTTTTAAAATTCTATGTTGTTTGTCCCTATTCAATTACACAATTTTTTTTTTTACAATTTAACTATTCTATTAGATAGCAAGTAGTTGGGGAAAAAATGGGTCTATATTGCCTTTGGCAGTTTCTCATATATATTTATGTAGGGTACGAGAAGACTTTGAGTCCGGACATGCGACGTATGAAGTTTTGAACGCTGAACATAGTGAATGGGAATAAAGATATGCTGTGCCCTTTTATTAACAAATATAAACACTCCGGTACGTTTTACCTGATTTTCATAGACTATCACTATTTAGAACAATTTTAAATTGAAGTTTGGTCACAACCGAACCATCCACATGAATGAGTAGTGGCCCATCAGCAGACGGCCTTATAGATAACCTTATCAACCAACGCCTTTACCGGACACAAATTGTTACCAGCTACAAACAATCTCAACCAAGTCCCTCCACCCAATTAATCAGGTTTTAATTTCCTAATGAGAACCAATAAACCCTTATTGATAAACCCCACATCACTATAAAACAAACTAGCAAGACATTTTTTACTACCAGGTTTTCCAACATGGAGGGCTGCAAAGAAAGCAATTAACTCCTTTCCGCACATGGCAATAACGCTACGCCCATTTTAGCAATGACATCACGCAAATGGGCGTACAGCTACGTCCTAAAAGTGAAGAGGGCACAGGTGCCGTCTCTAATATAGAGCCGACTTCACGCTGCGATGGCTGACAAAGTAGTTACTGCCATTTAGCCCCTTAGATGCCACGGTCAATAGAAACCATGGCACCTAAGTAATTGACAGAGGGAGGTATATCCCTGTGTATCCCATCGCAATTGTGGGGTGCTAATGGTTTCTATGGCAACCAGGAAGCCTAACAATGGCCTCCTGGTCGGCCATGGATGGATGCCTATTAGGCCCAGCCAAAGGCAAGACCTAATAAGTTTCCTATCAGTGTAAGGGTATGTTCACACAGCAGCGTCCGATACGGCTGGAATTTCAGACGTAATGGCATGTTGCAGGCGCTTTTCTCTGCGTCCATTACGGACGTAATTGGAGCTGTTTTTCCATGGAGTCAATGGAAAACTGCTCTAATTACGTCTCAAGAAGTGTCTCAAGAAATAACCATCGGCACAGAACATCGTAAAGCCCATTCAAATGAATGGGCAGATGTTTGCCGACGCTTTGGTGCCGTATTTTCGGACGTAATTCGAGGTTAAAACGCGCGAATTACGTCCCTAAATAGGGTGTGTGAACCCAGCCTAAATTAAATGAAAAAAGATGCCTATATAAAGAAGACATGGTAAACCTTATTTTAACATTTTCTTTACATATATCTTAACATTTTCTTTACATGTTAGGTTTTTCTATAAATAAAGAGTAAACATATCGTCCAAAGTTTACCACTAAGATAAAATACAAAGTGTTACGAAAAACAATCTGAAAATCACTAGAATAAGTAAAAGAATTCCAGAGTTATCACCACATAAAACGACACATGGACATCGTGTCTTCCTGAGACTCTTTATAGAGATTGTTTCTAAAAATGTTTACATTTTTCTTAACCAAAACTAAGTAATCGATCCAAGTAAAACCATCATCTAAAAAAGGAGGAATATAAAAGCCTTCTAAAATCGCTTCTGTGCCACCGCTGCTATCACCTTGTCTGGGAATGCCCCTAGAAATGGCAGCACTTCACTGGTGTCAATGTTTTTACTAATATAACCCTCAGTACTTGGCTGTGCCTGCATGGCCTGGTTTGCTCTTTTAAAGCAATGAAACATGGGATATGATCAGCTCGAAAAGTACATTCTGGTTCAGATCTACAATTGTTATAAAGATATCATGTCAATAAATGTTTGCTTCAAAAAAAAATTCTTTTCAAACCGGATGACAGATATAAAACTAAAAGCGACAACTCAAAGGACAATAGCTTCTGTAAAGCAAGTTTCACTAACACTAAAATTCCTGCTACTAGAGGAAGAAATGTCATTCCCACTAACAGAACCTACACTGATACTCGTACCCATATCATGAGTGATAACATTTTCATGAAGTTTAGAATTGATGTTCGGTGCAGGCACAGCCTCTAGCAAAAGCTTCAGCCTTTGATTTAAAAAAAATTCTGCAAAAAAGAGGGGTTAATAGTAGCAGTAGATAAAGCCGGGCCAAAATTTGCACACGTCTTATCTTACTCCAGATTGTCCAGGCATCCAGGTCCCTGCACGTTGTTGGCATCCGCCTCTGCAGCGTACTGGCTCCTACAGTTTCGCACCCTTCGCTGCCAGCCTGCCCTTCGGTGGCATGGCAACCTGAGGCTGGCGGTTTTCCCCAATGCTTTTACTGGATTGCTGGCTCCAGTAATTGCCAATCCTCTACTGGCCTAATTCCAACTCCTTCTTCCATACGCGCTGCTCCCAGTAGGCCCAAGCTCTCTGCCAATGCTGACAAAGCGGCACCTCCACTAACCAGCCGGACTCCACCTTCTGCTGCTGGTCTCTTCCGGCTCCGGGTCCCGGGTTCTTTACCTCTTCTTCTCAACTGGAGGAGTAGACATCTACACTCTGTGACTCCTTCCAGAGGGACAAACATCTTCAGCACCACCTGCTCCCACTTCCTCAGACTTATTTCCATCTCCAGTCTCTAACATCAGCTCCCGGCATCTTCTTCAGGGCTAAGCAGTGCCGAAAGCCAGTTTTCTCCCCCTTTGCTCCCCCTTTGTTCCCTCTTTGCTCTCTGCTCTTGCTAGAAGCCATTGTAGACAGTCTTCCATCTTCATCAAGCTCTGGCTCTTCAGGTCTTCTGCTTGAAATAGACACCGGTTGCCGGATTTTTATAGTGGATTTTTCCAACGTTCCATCCAATCAAGATTCTCCACAAAAAAATGGGAAACTTCAGTTAACACTTAGTGTAGCTCAGAAACATGAATGCACTAATTACCTAAACAAGTCACAATAAAATATTCTGATGCGCCCCTTTTGTCTCCAGGGGCCCTCCAGAGAATTCGTAAAAGACGTGCACTCTGACGTATGTTCATTATTAATGACTTATGCACTCGCTGGTGCTGATGTACTTGGTACTTGCACATGACATGGACAACACATGTATTCCATAGTCACAATACCCAGCACTGGTAATATCTGCTATTAACATCAGAATTGGTGCCAGCCCAGTGTTACTGTCACACATAGCCACCGCCTGGCACACAGAGGCATAAAGCGTCTCTGTCAGTTAAATAGCTTATCGCCGCAGATGACGCCTGAGTCTCAACACACAGAGTCACCCCCGCTCTGAAAACAAAAATTAATGTTACATGAATTGGTAGAGCTGCAAAGTAAACTGACTAAAGCTTCAGATGTGGGATGCCAAACTGAATATTTGCCTTGGATGAAGGAAAACTGCGCCTCTGGCTCCAGCTATAAGAAGGGCGAAAGGCTGTATTACCTCTGAATTCTCTAATACGGTTTTTAAAAGTTATTCTGAAAAACACTGGAAATTACTAAATTTATTTATATATTAAATTTTGATCTAAACAGGAAATTCTATATATGACAAGTGTCTTCTATGTTTCTGTTTCTCACAGAGCTGGTCACTAAACCTAAAATCACAGCATCCATCACCCAACTCAAAGAAAATAACATATTTACCCTAACTTGTGACACATCACGTGCTACAACGATAACGTGGACCAGACGTGGTACCAGCATCTCTTCTGAATCCAAATTATCTGGAGATAACAAGACTCTCACCTTCCCCAGTGTTCAACGAGAAGACTCAGGAGAATACAAGTGTGAAGCTCAGAACCTTGCCAGCAAGGACTTCAGTGATCCCTACACAGTTACTGTGGCCTGTGAGTAACTATAATAGTTCTACTGGTGTGATCATTATACATGCAAAGATTTCCATGTGTCCTCGCTGATATTCTGACTGGCCTTGATATCACATATATGATGAACTAATGCAGGGGTGGGAGACGTCTGGCCGGCAGACACGCGGGATAATTTGGTCCGGCCCGGCCTGACTCAGACCGTGCTGCCACTGCGTCATTCGCTACTTAGCTCCATCCACCCTACTCACTCACATGTAGGAGCAGGAGGAGGGTGGATCGAGCTAAGCATGGCGGCGGTTTGAGTGAAGTCGGTGAGTGCCGGCCCAAGAGTGGATCAGTCCGGTCACCTGACCTGAGTCAGTGACGTCAGGTCAAGTGACTGGACTGTGCCGGCCCAAGAGTGGACCCGTCTGGTCACCTGACCTGAGTCAGTGACGTGAGGTCAGGTGACCGGACTGGTTGACTCCCGGGCCGGCACAGTCCTGTCATCTGACCTCACGTCAGTGACATGAGATCAGGTGACTGGGCTGGTCCACTCCTGTCACAGCACGCCTCGACCTCACTCTGACCGCCGCTGCCGCCGTGTCATTCCCTCCTTGGCTCCATCCGCGTGCCCTACTCACTCAAAGTGAGGTCCAAGTGACATCAAGGACATTTATGATATATCCACAGGATATGTCATAAATATCAGATATATGCGGGTCCCACCTCTGGATCCCAGATCTATTTCTAGAACGAGGCCCCTAAACACTGTTCTACCTCTTTGTGTTGTGCTGAAGCTTGTGAATTCCGACCATGAAGAAGAAAACAGCAAAGCTCCCTGAGCTACGCTGTTTCCTAAGTCCCATAGAACTGAATGGTAGTTACGGAAACAGCGTAACACGCATTCTGCGTTGCTTCCATAACTGCCATTCACTACTATGGGAGTTACAGAAACAGCGCAGCTCAGCGAGTTATGCTGTTTTCTTCTTCATGGTCGGAAATCAGCAGGAACACAGACAGGTAGAATGGGGTTTAGGTGGAACCCACATCTATCTGACATTTATGAGATATCCTGTGGATATGTCATAAATGTCCCTGAAGGAAAAACCCCTTTAAGTAAGTAAGTCGGAACAACTTAGCGCTGCGAGTTCCTTTCAATACTTTCTAAAGAGACGACTTCGCTCCAGACTGACCGACGCAGGAGCAACATCATCAATACCGGCCAACATCACCCGTCTCACCAAAGATAAGTGAGTTAATAGGTGAGTTAATTAAATGTTTGATCAAATATAGCAGGCAAATTTTTAAGTTAAAATAAAAAAGGTTCCCCACCCCTGATCTAACGACTGGAGCCAGTGGTGGATTAAGTAGACCATAGGCCCTGGGCTTTTCCACAAACTTGGGCCCCTCTTCCCCACCGCTGCTCTGCTGTGTCTATAGTGAACACCACCTTTTTGTGCGAGCATTGACAAATGGGTGTTACAATTCCTCTTGTCAAAGGGCTGTGTCCCTACATACTGATAGTCTCCAACCATCGCTGACTGTATCACACTGTGTAGGGACACATCCTCTTAACAATGGGAATGGTAACATTCATTTGTCTATTAGTCCTGGGTACACAAAGAATTTACGTGGAATTAAGGATTTTCTATAACAGACATGTCAGGATAGGGGACAGATCCTCTATAGATCCAGTGACTCACAAGTGATGTCTTCTCTGATGGGAGTCGTTCTCTTTTCTTCTCCATCTGACACAAACCGGTATGTTGACTTCTCCCGATGAGACATCTTTGCTCCTCGGTTCTGCAGCCATTTCCAGCCTCAATAGAAACAAAAAAATTCAGACACCAAGGCCCAAGACCATACATTGGAGGGGTTGTCCGGACACCATCCCTTTTACTCAGACTAATAAATTAGAATGCATACAGACCCCAGACCTTCTAAACTATGGACCCCAGAACAAGCACCCTAAACAAATACAGACCCCAGAACAAGCACCCTAAATCCAGACCTCAGACCAGACCCCTTAATACAGACCCCAGACCATCTAAATGCAGACCCCCTAAATATAGACCCCCTAAACACAGACCCCAGAGCCCTTAAACAAATCCATGATCCCCTTATACTTACCTAGCAGCTCACCTCACCTCACGGTCTTCTCTCTTGCTGCTGTTGTAGGACCTTCGGTCATGTGACCAGCAGGTCTCTAATTAGTAACATGTGATCTTTACGTCTGCAGGTCCTTTACAGGACAAACACAATGCCATTTTGACACAGTTTTTGCCACGATTCGTGGCAAAATTGCATCAAATACGCATTGTACTTGGGGCGGCCATGGGCCCCCCAGGAGCTTCGGGCTCCAGACGGCCACCCAAAACGCCCAATGATGATTCGCCATTGACTGGAGCTACCAGAAACCTCACAAACATCTTTAAATGAGAGTTTAACCACTTCCCGCTGCAGTAATTTTTTGTTTTTTTACTTTAGTTATTTCGTCCTCGTCTTCCAAAAGGTACAAATTTTATATTTTTTTTGTCGACAGCTGTATGAGGGCTTGTTTTCTGCAGGGCGAAAAATTTGCTTTTAACTTTATTCTGCGATTCAATACGATTATGGCAATACAAAATTTATATAGGTTTTTTTATATTTTACTACTTTTGCTAAATATAAATACAATTTGTTAAAAATAAATATTTGTTTGTACCGCCATATTCTTCTGTTGGTGGAGCTGTATAAGGGCTTGGTTTTTGCATGAGCGAGCTGTAGTTTTTATTTGTACCATTTTGGACTTTTTTATTGCGTTTTTTTAGGAAGCTAAAGTGATCAAAAAAACGCAATTCCAGCGGTTTTTATTTATTTTATTTTCTAACTGCTCTTACCTTGCAAGTGGAATAATTTTATATTGTAGAAGTTTGTATTTAACACAGCGACAACAATTATGTTATTTTTTTTATTGTTTACATTATATTTGGGAAAATGGGAAAAGTTATTTATTTATTTTTTTAATTTTTTAAAAATGTTAACATACAATTGTATTGTGCTTTTTGCCAGCTTCTATTAAAGGGCTTGTCCACTACCGGACAACTGATGACCTATCCACAGTATATGATCGGTGCGAGTTAGACACCCGGACCCCGCATCGTTAAGCCTCCAGGCACCAGACGTACATGCCGGGAGCAGTTGGCTCCGGCCACGGAACAGCGGCCGAGCTGCGGTACTTGCAGCTCTGCAGCACGGCCGCTACACAATGTAGGGAGCCAACTTCTTCCGGCTCCGTACATCGCATAATGTGCCATAACATCCGGTGCCTGGAGGCAGCCGGAGCGGCTTAACGGTGCGGGTTCCGGGTGCTGGAACCCCACAGATCATGTACCAATGACCTATCCGGTAGTAGGCAACCCCTTTAAGCCCTGCCTCTAATTGTTTTCAATTAATTAGGCCCCAGTCTGCCTTGAAAACGTCTGCACCCTGCGATCGCATTGCGGGATGGGGGAGTTGGAGTAACAGAAGTGTCTCTCCCCTTTTGTCTAATGACTTACATGCCGAGTTCGCACTTTAACGTGACATCTAAGCAATTAAACGGCCAGGATCGGAGTTATCCCCGGGCCTTTAGAGCGAGTTCTCAGCTGTATTATATAGCTGACACCTGCTGCATAGGGAGTGGGCTCAGTCCGTGCCCTCCCCCCCGACTATGACGCACATGTGTAATAAATGTTGGGAAGAGGTTAAAAGAATATCACTACTAGAGGCAGAAAAACAATGGCGATAACTCTATTATAACGCCAGGTCACCTATAATCGGTTGTATATACTGTAAACTTGAGATTACAACTGAAATCATTACAGAACATCCAACTCACCAGAGGACATTTTCAGGAGAATATCTGTCATTGTTCAGCATCTGAGATGTTCCTGGCAGCAGATAGCGTTGGAATCATTACTTTTGCCCATGAATTATCTCATGTCTATGGGCAGATTTACTTCTTACACCTGCTCCTCTTGTGTTTTGCAGATGGCCCGAATAAGGCAGTAATAGAAGGCACGGGATATGTGAGGCCTGGTTCTTCCATCATATTAACATGTTCTGCTGATTCTTTCCCACCTCCTGAATATCAATGGAAAGTCAATGACACCGTCTTAGAGGAAAAGACAAACAAATATGATAAAAGTAACGCTAAAACTGAGGACCAAGGAATATACACGTGTGTGGTGAGGAACCCAGTGACTCTCCGCACTGCCACTGCTACTGTATATGTGAATGTGACAGCAGGTGAGGTTATAAAGAGTTCTTAGTGGTTTATTAATGAGCCTGTTTTCCAGTGTCAGAGCTGTAATATGGTCACATTTTAACATCCGTATTATGGCCGCAAAACTTGGACATCACTTCTTCCCTGTGGTTCTACTGAACTAAACGTAGATCAACATAGAATCCAGGGGACATTTACATGATACAATTTCGTTATAAACATTCCTATTTATAATACAGTAGATTACGTGTATTATTATTATTATTATTATTATTTCTAGAATTCATGAATGAAGTGAATGAGAATTCCATAGGACTTGGACTAGGACTTGCCTTTGCCATAATCTTGGCAGTTGTACTTGTTATTATTGGAAGTGTCTGCTTATACAGGAAATTTGTGACAAAGAGGAGAAATGGTAAGAGAAAATACTGACATGTTACTAACAAAGGCCGACTACTACACTATCTCCTTTATACTCTCCCTATACTGTATATGTAACTCCAAAATAAATGAAGAAAAAAAAAATTCCCTTTGGGGAGTGAAGAGATCTTGTATAGCATACCAGATATAACGGCAACCATATAAATGGGTGTATACATTTTCCTAATATAAAGCATTACAATTTGGCGGCCTTGTTTAGGATAATTTTTGTTCCTTAACCCCTTAATGACCGCCGATACACCTTTTCACGGCGGTCATTAATAGACTTTATTCTAGGCCGCCGCCTTTTCACGGCGGCCTAATCAACGTCCTGCACAAGTCTCCTGTGCAGGCTGGAGCCGGTGCTCGGCTGTCTGATGTCAGCCGGGCTCCTGCTCCAACGGTAGCGATCGAAGTTTACTTCGATCGCGGCCGTTTAACCCTTCAAATACCGCAGTCATTAGCGACCGCTGCATTTGAGTTGTTTACAGAGGGAGTGAGCTCCCTCTGTCACCCATCGGCAGCCCGCAAATGCAATTGCGGGCAACCGATTTGGTGCCATGGCAGCCGGGGCCCTATTGGCATTGTGACACTGTTTAACATGCTGTATCAATCTGGGTACCCCGCGTCCAGTCGCTATTGAATTTACATATTCTCTGAATCTATTGAACAGAGGTCTTATAGTTTTACCTATGTAAAAAAGTTACAGGGGCATTTAATTCAATACACATCATAGAGCGACATAAAATTGTGTTCTTCAAAACAGACAGAGCTCAGACTGATACAGTGATCCCTGATCAAATATTCACAGAAGCAGCACGATCCACAGCGATGGTTACCTATTGGCAGCGATTTCTCAAGCCACGTGCTTTGATCGGACACAAATTTACTACTCGTTTAAAGGAGATAACAGGTTTTCTTATAGCAACCTTTTCTAACTCGGGATCGCTCTCAATTACATGCCAATGACACAATATCGTTTGTGTAAAAAAAATCAGACGTAGGACTATATTGAAACGATAACACAAATCTTTTATCCTGTTTTTTTATTTTCTTACAAAAAAATTAGATTTTTTTCTTTCTGCAAATAGAGCCCTACCATATGCTTTCTCAATGACTTTATATGTATAACCCCTTAATATAAGACAACATTTTAATTCTTTAGCTTGGGTTACAAAATCCACTTTGGTAGTATTAATCGAACGTAGCTGTAAGAATTGACAATACGGAACTGCTTATTTAACATGAGTGGGGTGATAACTTTCAAAGTGTAATAGAGAGTTGGTAGCAGTTGGTTTTCGATACCCTCTACATTGCAAAACATTATTTTTAATATATAGGTTTACATCCAAGAAATGAATGGAATGATTTCCAAACTCAGCCACAAAACGCACCATAAATATATGTATTTCAGATACATGTTCGAGGTGCTCACGGGGGTCCCCATCGCAGTTTCGGTGCTTTGGTGGTACCATTTACCATCAAACATGATTACATTATGAAAAAGAACAAAATGTAAAGTATAATTTAACGCTGGCGGTGGGCCCCGCATCTGACAGCGGTCCCATCTACCGGGTCTCGTAACCTTGCTCGGCGGCCTTCGCCTCCACAAGGCTGCCAACCTCCTCTGTCATCTGTGGCCCACGGCCGCTATATTCCTAGAGCGCGCGCACTCTGCTGCCTATTAAAGGGCCAGTGCGTGCAAAATTCATAAGTTACCCAACCAACTCTGCTGCTTCCCAGGACTACTTAAAGGGAACCTGTCACCAGCATTTCACCTATTGAACTCTACTCATCCCTCGCTGACCGCTGCTGTCAAAAATTCATTGCCGTTATCCCCTCTCCTAAACTCCTCCTCTGACTGTAAACAACGGTCTGCAAACATTTTTAGGTAATAATACGTCAGTCTCATTCGTTCCTCTTCTTATGCCCGCCCACTGCCGAAAACTGGCCCACCCTAAATGACGAAATATCATCTAAAATAGTGCGCATGCCCCTGTCATGTATGGACTCTTTTCGACTGAAGATATGACTCGGCAAAGGAACACTAAAAAACTGAATACTAAAGTTACAGGGCCTACATAGAAGATAATTATAGGTTACATAGAAATTATTTTTCACCCACTAGCACCAGGTGAAATGCTGGTGACAAGTTCCCTTTAAGGCACATTCTCCATTTCCTAAGTGCCTGAGCAATGTTGTACTAACCCAGTGTTAGTCTGTGAAGGTATTCGATCCTGTGTCTATGACCAGTCAGTATCCTGAGTCCTGTGTCCGTGACCAGTCGGTGTCATGTACCCTGTCTTCTGTGGCTGCTTCCAGTAATCCGGCACAGCCTGCTTCCAGTAATCCGGCACCAGCTTGTATCCGCTACCTGCAATCTGCCACCAAGGTTCCCTTGAAAACAGCTCCGTATTTTCAGACGTTTTTTAGGAAGCGTGTGCACACACCCTTACCCCTGTCTGGCCCGCAGCTACTCCGTTACGGCAGAGTAGTCCAGTGGATCCACAACCCCAATGGACGTTACAAATCAAACAAAATTGGTGCATTTAATGTATTTTCCTAACTGATCGAGCATACTTTAAGGCAAACTGCTTTTATGCCATCAACATGTCTAATCCTAGTATAAAAACTTTCAACATCAATTCATACCAACTTGAATGACTCTTCCCTTTGTCTACCTTCTATGTTTTTAAACAATGCCTTATAGTCAGTCAAATGTGATGGCAGACTTTCAAGCAGCGGACTTAAAAACCAGTCAAGATATCTAGAGAGGGGTCGTAAGGGACCCACATTCTGCCATGATGGGGCGCCCCGGGGGGTTAATTGTAGTCTTGTGAATATTGGGTATAAAATATAATTTATAGATAGTAGGATTAATTAGGAACACACATTCACCTAGTATTTTTTAGATAATATCTCCAACTCTAGAACAATATAAAGTGGGCACCACAAATATCTATTTAGAGTTCCAGTCAATGTGTGCATAAACATAGTCAATTTTCTAACAAGAAGACACATATGTCAGACTGAACCTCTAATATAAATGGAATAACTTTATTTCAACATTACATGATACAAAAAAGACGCTGACAATATATAAGAACGTTTAAAAATGGACAACCATGTGCCGGACCCGAGTCCTAGCCCTCAAGGGCAAATATCCATGCTACCCAGAGGTAGCTGAGGGCTGGGGGCATCCCTGCTCGAACGTGTGAGATCAATATCAGTATCGATCTCACCCGTTTAACCCCTCAGATGCGGCGTTCAATAGCGAGCGCTGCCTCTTAGTCGTTTTGGAGGGAGGGAAGCAGCTCCCTCTCATCCCACCGGCACCCGGCAATAAGATCGCCGGGTGTCATGTCTTCTATGGCAGCCGGGGGCCCAATAAAGCCCCCAAGGTCTGCCTGTAGTGTATGCCTGCTTAGGTCATGCCAGAGGTAAAAAAAAAAAAGCTTAATAAAGTTAATAAAAACAAAAGTGAAAAAAAAATGAAAACCCCACTTTTTCCCCTTACAAAATGCTTCATTATTAAAACAACAAAATAAAGTAAAAAAGTTACACATATTTGGTATCGCCGTGTCCGTAACGACCACAACTATAAAGCTATTACATTATTTAACCCGCACGATGAACGGCATAAAAAATAAAATAAAAAACAATGCAAAAATTGCTGTTTTCTGTGAATCCTGCTATAAAATTTTTTTTATAAAAAGTGATCAAAAAGTTACATCTACTCCAAAATGGTACCAATAAAAACTACAAGTCGTCCCGAAAAAAAAAAGCCCTCATACAGCTGCATTGGAGGAAAAATAAAAAATTATGGCTCTTCAAATATGGAGACACAAAATCAAATAATTTTGCTAAAAAGATTTTTTACTGTGTAAAAGTAGTAAATCATTAAAAAATCTATACAAATTTGGTATCGTTGCAATCGTAACAACCCGCTGAATAAAGTTAGTGTGTTGTTTATACCACACAGTAAACGGCGTACAAGTGAATTAAACGGATTAAAGTGAATATAAATGATGATAGTAAGTCATATAAATAATAGTAATAATATAAATGCAATATAACAGTATGTAGTAAACTCCTTATCTCCCTTTAGCACATTCGCCTTTACAACTACTGGATTTGGGGCTTTGTATCAGTAAAACGGAGAACTGAATGTGATTCAGATACATTTTGAAATTATTCTGAACAGAATTTTGGACCTAAAAACAACACGGTGTTAAAAAGTGGAGATTCAGTTTAAATTAAATTATAAAGTTATATTTCCAGTTGCCTAAATTATAGTTTCTTATGACGTCTTGTGATCTATCACCAGAATCATCGGAGAACAGAGAGGAACCGATTCCTATATATGAGAATTTTACGGTATGTGACGATGTCGTAACAAGTGCACGCTGCAATGATTTCATAGGAACAGAATTATATTGAAAACTCATATTATTCCTCTTATCCAGTACCTGACATGATAAATCTGAGACAATTGTTACCGTATACCAGAGGTGTAGCTAGGTTCTCCTGCAACCGGGGCAAAGATTCAGATTGGCGCCCCCCCCCCCCCCCAACTTACTTCCCGACATCTCCTTCCCCCACGCCATGTTTGCTTTCTCTATCAATCAATGAGGTGTAATTTTTTTTTCCACAATTTTTTTAACCCCTTAATGACCAGCCTATTTTAAACCTTAATGACCAAGCCATTTTTTACGTTTTTCCATCGTCGCATTCGAAGAGCTATAACCTTTTTATTTTTGCGTCTACATAGCTGTATAAGGTCTTGTTTTTTGCGGGACAAGTTGTATTTTTTAATAGCACCATTTTGAGATACATATTATTTATTGATTAACTTTTATAAACTTTTTTTTGGGGGGGAATAGAAAAAAAACTGAAATTTCGCCACTCTTTTTCGCGTCTTAAACCTACGCCGTTTACCATGTGATATAAATAACACAATAACTTTATTCAGCGGGTTGTTACGATTGCAACAATACCAAATTTTGTATAGTTTTTGTATGTTTTACTACTTTTACACAGTAAAAACGCTTTTTTTTCAAAATTATTTGTTTTTGTGTCTCCATATTTGAAGAGCCATAACGTTTTTATTGTTCCGCCGATGCAGTTGTACTAGGGCTTTTTTTTGCGGGAAGACTTGTAGTTTTTATTGGTACCATTTTAAGTCAGGATTCACAGAAAACAGCAATTTTTCGATAATTTTTTATTACATTTTTTACGGCGTTCACCGTGCGGGTTAAATAATGTAATAGATTTATAGCCGGGGTCATTACGGACGCGGCGATACCAAATATGTGTAACTTTTTTTACTTTATTTTGGTTTTTTAATAGTAAAGCATTTTGTAAGGGGAAAAGGTGGGTTTTTCATTTATTTTTCACATTTTTTTTTAAATTAACTTTAAGGGCGGGTTCACACATGGCGGATTTTCACTTAAATTCCGCTGCGGACACTCCGCAGCGTTAATCCGCAGCGGAGCCGTTTCTCCATTGACTTTCACTTTAATTTCGCAGTGTTCGTTTACACGATGCGTACAATTCCGCTGCGGAGCATAGGCTGCGGAGCGGAATGTGGTGTCCGCAGCATGCTCTGTCTGTTGCGGAGCAGTGGCGGACTGGTTGCGGACTCATGGCGGAATTTCTCCATTGACTTCAATGGAGATTCTAAGTTCCGCAATGAAGTCCGCAGCTGTCATGCACATGTTATGTGTGGTGCGGAGCGTATTGGTTTTTTAACATGACATTTCTTCATTCTGGCTGGACCTATGTATTTCTAGGTCTACAGCCAGACTGAGGAAGTCAATGGGGCTCCCGTAATGACGGGAGCGTTGCTAGGAGACGTCAGTAAATAGTCACTGTCCAGGGTGCTGAAAGAGTTAAGCGATCGGCAGTAACTGTTTCTGCACCCGGGACAGTGACTACCGATCCCAATATACATGTATCTGTAAAAAAACATATAAGTTCATACTTACCGAGAACTCCCTGTTTCTGTCTCCAGTCCGGCCTCCCAGGATGACGTTTCAGTGGAAGTGACGGCTGCAGCCAATCACAGGCCAAGCACAGGCTGCAGCGGTCACATGGACTGGCGCGTCATCCAGGGAGGTCGGGCTGGATGCCGAAGGAGGGACGCGTCATCAAGACAACGGGCGGTAAGTATGAATTTCTTTTACTTTCACTAGGGAAAGTGCTGTCCCTTCTCTCTATCCTGCACTGATAGGGAGAAGGGAAGCACTTTTCCTGCAGTCCGCAGCGGCCAGTCCGCATCAATTTTCTGCACATTTTGTGCAGATCCGCAGCCGTAATCCGCAACCCGGATTAGGTGCGGCATTGATGCGGACAGTTGCGGAGGAATTCCGCCATGTGTGGTCATGCCCTTATTAAACTTTTTTTTAACTTTTTTACTAGTCCCACTAGTGGACTTTAATATGCGATTCTCCGATCGCTATTATAATACACTGCAATACTTTTGTATTGCAGTGTATTACTGCCTGTCCGTTTAAAACGGACAGGCATCTGCTAGGTCATGCTTCCGGCATGATGTAGCAGGCATTCGCTCCAGGCAGACCTGGGGGCCTTTATTAGGCCCCCGGCTGCCATTGGAGACACAGACACTCTGCGATCATATCGCCGGGTGTCGGTGGGAGAGAGAGAGAGCTCCCTCCCTCTCTCCAAAACCACTCAGATGAGGTGCACGCTATTGCGCACCGCATCTGAAGGGTTAAACGGGTGAGATCGATACTTATATCGATCTCACACGGCAGAGCAGGGACGCCCCCAGCCCTCAGCTGCCTCTAGCAGCAGGGAGATTTGACGCTGTTTACTTTATCCTGATGCAGTGCCGTAAAAAGGCTCATACATCAGAATAAAGCCCGTTAGTGGCCGCCGTTAAAAGGCGTATTGGCGGTCACTAACGGGTTAATGTAACTCGAGCATAAAAGCATTTCTACATTATACAAGCGATATAGTTATATAATGTAATTAACATAAAAATAAATTAAAAGAAAATAAATTAAAGAGGTCACACACAGTCCCCTGCAGATAGCGCCATACACAGCCCCCCTTGTAGATAGTGCCACACACAGCCCCTCTCTTGCAGATAGTGCCACATACATCCCCCCTTGTAGATAGCGCACACACAGCCCCCCTTGTAAATAGCACCACACAGCCCCCCTTGTAAATAGCGCCACACACAGCTCGCTTCCCCCCTTGTAGATAGCTACCACTCTCCGCTCTGCCTCATGTGACTTACCGGAGAAGTCGAGGAGGTCATGCGGCGCAGGCAGCGGCGGAGTTCCTTCTGACTAGGGTTGGTGACAGCCAGGGCCGGCCTTAGCTTGGATGGTGCCCTGTGCGGGACTCTCTATTGCCGTCCCCTACACAAACCAAAAATTAACCACATATATGGACAAGCTGGAACATATATACTGTACATACATAAAGACAGATATTTAGACATACAGGCAGAAATACATACACACATCTGGAATATATACATACAGGTAAATATATAGACATACAGACACATATACGCACACACACCGGCAGAGAAATACACAGACAAGGACATATACAAATACATAAAAGGCACATATATAAAGCACAAAGGCACATTCACAAACAGACCCATATATACCCAGTACAGATAATGTTGTAGATTTCACGTGCAGCCCTATGTAACACCACATAAAACACAGTAATAACTGAGTACAGATAATGTAGTAGTGTTACCTGCAGTCCTATGTAACACCACAGATAACACAGTGATAGCTCTCTGAGTACAGATAATGTAGATGTTACCTGCAGTCCTATGTAACATCACAGATAACACACAGTAATAACGGATTACAGATAATGTAGTAGTGTTACCTGCAGTCCTATGTAACACCACATATAACACAGTGATAACTCTCTGAGTACAGATAATGTAGTAGTGTTGCCTGCAGTCCTATGTAACACCACAGATAACACAGTGATAACTCTCTGAGTACAGATAATGTAGTAGTGTTACCTGCAGTCCTATTGTAACGAATCGGGGTAGGGAGACGGACAGGTGAGCCCTTTTCTACCCACAACTCTCCAGGCCAGGGCCGTGTTTTTCTTAGTTAACTATAAAGACGGATCTCTCCGACCCTTCATTGACTACCGGGGCCTCAAACAGATCATGGTAAAGAACAGATACCCGTTGTAATGACGGGGTAGGGAGACAGACAGGTGAGCCCCAATCTACCCGCCACTCAGTCCCTCCCTACTTGCATGGCCCGTCCTAAGTGACGGCGTACAACTGGGCGACGGTCCCTACGCTCAGTATGTTCAGGACAGACAACACAAGACAAGGGCACACAGAAGCAAAGGAGGTGTTAGGGACAGTTGCCCACGGGGCCACCGGGAGCAACAGGCAGCGGTGAATGAGCCGAATCAAACCAGGAGAGTACGTAGTAGCAAAAACAGAGCAAGAGAATAGTCAGGGTCGATAAGTAACAGCGGTCAATCGGGTAAATAGCAGGAATAGCAGAGCCAGGAAAACAGAACAATCACAGGCAAGGAACATGCTGCAAGTGAGGGTATAAATAGACCAAGGGCGGGAGCTAGAGCCATCAGGCCAGGCTGTGATAGGTTCTCCCTCTCCTCGGCCTGCAAGCCTGAGTGGTAACAGATCGCGTCACTCTAGCAGACCTTGGAGCTGATGAGGGCTGATTAACACCGGGCATCGACACAGAACCTGTGTCTGGCAAACCCTTTACAGTACCCCCCCCCTTTTATGAGGGACCACTGGACCCTTGCTAGGTGGGCCTGGCTTGTTGGGGAACCGAAGATTAAACTTCCTGAGCAATATACCGGCGTGAACATCCCGGGCGGTTACCCAAGTCCTCTCATCAGGTCCGTATCCTCTCCAATGGACCAGGTACTGGAGAGAGCCTTGGACCATCCTGCTGTCCACAATCTTGGCTACCTCGAATTCTACCCCATCCGGAGGGAGAACAGGGACCGGAGGTTTCCTCGATGAAGCCAAGGACGGGGAGCAGCTTTTCAAGAGGCAGACATAGAACACGTTGTGTATCTGAAAAGACGGGGGTAACTCCACCCGGAAGGTGACAGGGTTCAGGACCTCAATGACTTTGTATGGCCCTATATATTGGGGAGCAAATTTCTTGGACGGAACTTTAAGGTGCAAATTCTTAGAGGACAACCACACCAGATCCCTGAACACCAAAAGGGGGTTAGTTGAACGTCTTTTATCTGCCTGAGTCTTTTGGATGTTCTGGGATGCCTCAAGGTTCTTCTGAACCTGGGCCCAGACTGTGCACAGTTCCCGATGAACGACATCTACCTCGGGATTGTTGGAACCACCAGGAGAAACGGAGGAGAACCGTGGATTAAACCCAAAATTACAGAAGAAGGGAAAATTTTGCGAGGGGAATGAATAGACCAAGGGCGGGAGCTAGAACCGTCAGGCCAGGCTGTGATAGGTTCTCCCTCTCCTCAGCCTGCAAGCCTGAGTGGTAACAGATCGCGTCACTCTAGTAGACCTTGGAGCTGATGAGGGCTGATTAACCCCGGGCGTCGACACAGAACCTGTGTCTGGCAAACCCTTAAGGCTGGGTTCACACGACCTATTTTCAGACGTAAACGAGGCGTATTATGTCTCGTTTTACGTCTGAAAATACGGCTCCAATACGTCGGCAAACATCTGCCCATTCATTTGAATGGGTTTGCCGACATACTGTGCCGACGACCTGTCATTTACGCGTCGTCATTTGACAGCTGTCAAACGACAACGCGTAAAATGACTGCCTCGTCAAAGAAGTGCAGGACACTTCTTTGAAACTTAATTTGAGCCGTTTTTCATTGAATTCAATGAAGAACAGCTCAAGATTACGTGCGTCAATGACGCCTCGCAAAATGCGAGGAGGAGCATTTACGTCTGAAACGACGGAGCTGCTTTCTCCTGAAAACAGTCTGTAATTTCAGACGTAAAAGCCAGTTATCGTGTGCACATACCCTTACACCTATGTAACACCACAGATAACACAGTGATAACTCTCTGAGTACAGATAATGTAGTAGATGTAAGAGACAAACACATGCAGAGACAGACACACACACACACACACACACACACACACACACACACTGTAACATATACACATACAAACAAACAGACACATACTGGACCAGTCCAGTCCCCTGACCTGAGTCATCTGACCTCATGTCACTGACGTGAGGTCAGGTGAGAGGTAAGGTGACTGGTGACAGGTAAGGTGACTGGACTGGTCACAGACCCCAGTCAGAACGCCGCTGCGTGATTTCCTGGCTCTTCCTAAAGCTGCTGCAGGTGTCCGACAAACAAAGCGCCTATCAGCAGCGATCAGCTGCTCTGCGGTGCCCCCTGTTCCCTACCACCTAGTTGCGCCCGGGGCACATGCCCCGCCTGCCCCCCCTAGCTACGCCCCTGCCGTTTACATATATGTATATATATATATATATATATATATATATATATATATATATATATATATACAGTGGAGGAAATAAGTATTTGATCCCTTGCTGATTTTGTAAGTTTGCCCACTGTCAAAGTCATGAACAGTCTAGAATTTTTAGGCTAGGTTAATTTTACCAGTGAGAGATAGATTATATAAAATAAAAAAAAGAAAATCACATAGTCAAAATTATATATATTTATTTGCATTGTGCACAGAGAAATAAGTATTTGATCCCCTACCAACCATTAAGAGTTCAGCCTCCTCCAGACCAGTTACACGCTCCAAATCAACTTGGTGCCTGCATTATAGACAGCTCTTACATGGTCACCTGTATAAAAGACTCCTGTCCACAGACTCAATGAATCAGTCTGACTCTAACCTCTACAACATGGGCAAGACCAAAGAGCTTTCTAAGGATGTCAGGGACAAGATCATAGACCTGCACAAGGCTGGAATGGGCTACAAAACCATAAGTAAGACGCTGGGTGAGAAGGAGACAACTGTAGGTGCAATAGTAAGAAAATGGAAGACATACAAAATGACTGTCAATCGACATCGATCTGGGGCTCCATGCAAAATCTCACCTCGTGGGGTATCCTTGATCCTGAGGAAGGTGAGAGCTCAGCCGAAAACTACACGGGGGGAACTTGTTAATGATCTCAAGGCAGCTGGGACCACAGTCACCAAGAAAACCATTGGTAACACATTACGCCGTAATGGATTAAAATCCTGCAGTGCCCGCAAGTTCCCCCTGCTCAAGAAGGCACATGTACAGGCCCGTCTGAGATTTGCAAATGAACATCTGGATGATTCTGAGAGTGATTGGGAGAAGGTGCTGTGGTCAGATGAGACTAAAATTTAGCTCTTTGGCATTAACTCAACTCGCCGTGTTTGGAGGAAGAGAAATGCTGCCTATGACTTAAAGAACACCGTCCCCACTGTCAAGCATGGTGGTGGAAACATTATGTTTTGGGGGTGTTTCTCTGCTAAGGCACAGGACTACTTCACCGCATCAATGGGAGAATGGATGGAGCCATGTACTGTCAAATCCTGAGTGACAACCTCCTTCCCTCCACCAGGACATTAAAAATGGCTCGTGGCTGCGTCTTCCAGCACGACAATGACCCGAAACATACAGCCAAGGCAACAAAGGAGTGGCTCAAAAAGAAGCACATTAAGGTCATGGAGTGGCCTAGCCAGTCTCCAGACCTTAATCCCATCGAAAACTTATGGAGGGAGCTGAAGATCCGAGTTGCCAAGCGACAGCCTTGAAATCTTAATGATTTACAGATGATCTGCAAAGTGGAGTGGGCCAAAATTCCATCTAACATGTGTGCAAACCTCATCATCAACTACTAAAAACGTCTGACTGCTGTGCATGCCAACAAGGGTTTTGCCACCAAGTATTAAGTCTTGTTTGCCAAAGGGATCAAATACTTATTTCTCTGTGTACAATGCAAATAAATATATATAATTTTGACTATGTGATTTTCTGTTTTTTTTAAAAAAAATATAATCTATCTCTCACTGGTAAAATTAACCTAGCCTAAAAATTCTAGACTGTTCATGTCTTTGACAGTGGGCAAACTTACAAAATCAGCAAAGGATCAAATACTTATTCCCTTCACTGTATATAGCAAGAGGAAGCTGGAAACTGGTACCTGATACATCTGTATGTTGTTTGAATATCACAGTTACATTAGTGGGGTGAAAAAAATACCGAATTCTCTGTTCACATCTGCGTTGTAGGTTCTGTATATAATAGAAACCGCAATGCTCTGCCGGATTCATCGGACAACGGATACCACCAGTACCCGACGGATCCTATGAATTTACAATGGGGTCCCTCAGGTTCCGGCATGGTGTCTATTGTTTTGATGGGAAAAATAGAGCTACATGCAGCTTTTTTCCGTATTAAATTTAATGGAATCTGTCACGAAGACTCCTACTGGAGCCTCAGATGCAGACATAAACATAGTCTAAGTCCATCAAGTTCAATCCTTAATACTTACATACCCCAGTTGAGTTAAAGGAAGGCAAAACCCACCTGGCATAGACCATTCTGCCATAGAGTGGAAAATTCCTCCCTAACTCCTACTGGCAATCAGACAAATCTCCAGATCAACATTGTACCTTACTACCAGTAACCTTGGTATCTTACGTGTTTATAGATAGGGAGAGTATATTATAGCAAATTTGGAGTCGTATATATCATACTATATTATTACTATTATATGTAATATTGGGATCCGTTCACTTTGCTGATATTTATTTTTAAATAAGTTGTCATGGGCACTACAATAAAATAGATGAACTAATGTAAACTGTATTTAGAAAAAAAAATGTTAAGAAAATTTATGTAGAAGAAAGAGAGCAGCAGCACATGACAGTCCCAATATTCATGGAGGGTAATTCTACCAATTCTTCATGCGCCCGGTGCACGCAGTGTGAGAGTCATAGCCTATCAACTCCAAACAGACATCAAGAAAAAAGTAAAACTGCAGCACACGTGTATTGCAGGTTTTAAAAAGGCACAGGAAGTTTATTTCACCGTCGCAGCGACGCTTCGACCCCAGTGTGGGTCTTTTTCAAGCGTGAAAAAGACCCACACAGGGGCCAAACCTCGCTGTGATGGTGAAAGTAACTTCCTGTGCCTTTTTGATACCTGCGATACACGTGTGCTGCAGTTTTACTTTTCTTAAAGAATTTATGTAGTCATGAAGTATCTGTATTGACTTCTTATAGCTACTGTATATGATGTGTTTAACATAATTCCACCAATATAATCTTATACCCTCATATTATTTCTATATTGATTGTTATTTACATTTGCAGGCAGCATAAGCAAAGGAAGACTCCTCATACATGGTGAGTAGAGAAACTTTGGACTCCTGTTTGGTTTGAGTTGTGAAGAATACATATAGATGTTTTTTTTTCTCAATATCTACTCTTTATGGAATTGCTATAAGATGTCATAGACGTGTGGTCCGTGGAGGCCCCAGGTGGTGATTTAAGTTTTATTGAACTGCAGGAATATCAAGCTGACGCACCATACATTTTAATGGGGGAAAATCCCTCAGAATCTGTACTGCAATACCGTGCCTGACCACATGGTGAACTGTCATAAAAGAATCATCCACTCTGGACAGTCCCTATATGACCTATTAGGTTGCATGAATGCAGGGACTCCCATCTATTAGTCTAAACAAAGGGTTGGTTAAATGTGTGACTTCGTTTGCCCTACAGAGTCTTCTGTGACAACCTCTTAAAGTTGAAACATGTTATTAACCACAGTGCAAATCACCAGCAGCTTCCTTTTTCTAATGAAGCCTGACCAGTCAAACTATGGTAACACCTGGGACTCACCAGTAGTGCCACCAGCACCAACCACAGTGCCCGGAATACCAGCCACAAAGTCTCCAGTAACAGCCACTATACGCCCAGTCAACACATCTTTTCTATGCTCCTTTGTCTCCTGCTGCGAGAAGGAAGATAACGTATTACTTATTGTTCCTGTATTACTGTCATGTTGAAGCGATCTGTGTTATATCATTATCCCAGGAGAAAAGCCTCATGTACTGGGACAGTGGGACTGTCTTGTGGATTTTGGTTCACCTTGGTGGTATGCTGCCCCTCATCAAGAATTGGGTGGCACCTTACAGTCTGAGAAGAAGTGCTCTAGACAGGAATTATTCCATGTACCAATTACTAATGTACTAATGAAAAACATTTTATTATTTTAAGGACCGTTAAGAAACATTTACTCATTAGTACAGGGTCGATTCTAGCTTTTCTGCTGCCTGAGGCGAAAATTTAAATGGCGCCCCCCCCCCCCCCCCCAGACCTCAATGGACATCCAACTTTTTCGGATGTGCCTTTTCCTTGTACTCAACTGGCATGCGCGGTGCAGTAATGAAGCGGGCAGAAAACACCTCGTTGCACAGTGCTTGCCCGTGCAATAATGCATCCGAGAAAGTTGGAGGAGACTGGTAGTGATGTAGAGCAGCCAGGGAGATGTCAATCAAGCATGGAAAAATGGGTTTGTAGTCAGGACTGTGTGACTCTTCAGGATAGCGGCACCACCCCATTACCCTTTATAGAGTAATTAGCAAAGAGCTGTAGATAGTGCCCCCTATAGATATTGCCCCCATAGAGCTCTGTAGATAAAGCCCCTGTTGATATTGCCACTCACACTGTTAACTAAAAAAAACTTGACATACTCAAATTATCCTGGTACCGCGCTGTTCTCTAGCGACCCAGGCTTGCTCTCTTCTGAGCAGGTCTGCTGCATCTGAACGACGCAAGTGGCGCGGCATCATTGAAAAGCACTAAGTGACAGGGCAAGGAATGAATGTTCCTTGCCCTGCCGTTCTGCACCTTTCAATGACACAAGCTGCGTGATAATGACATTGCGCCACCTGCGTCATTGAAAGGCGCTGAATGGCAAGGAAAGGAACTAATGAGCCTTCCTATAGACACAAGTACAATTATAGTGCAGGAGGGGGTAGGGTCGGTTGGTTTCAGTGGCACCGCTGTCCCTTCAGAGATGCAGCAGTTCGCCGCCTGAAGTGAGAAACTCACCACGCCTCTTGGACGATGCGGTCCTGAGTAGATACATACATTACACATACAGTACACACTTACATTACACATACATACATTACACATACATACATTACATTACACATACATACATTACACATACATACATTACATTACACATACATACATTACACATACAGTACACACTTACATTACACATACATACATTACACATACATACATTACATTACACATACATACATTACACAAACAGTACATACATACATTACACATACAGTACGTACGTAACATATATTACACATACATACATACATACATACATTACACATACAGTACATGTACATACATTACACATACAGTACACATACAGTACATGTACATATATTACACATACAGTACACATACATACAGTACACATACATACAGTACACATACAGTACATGTACATATATTACGCATACAGTATATACATTACACATACATACAGTACACATACATTACATACATTACACATACATTACATACATACCTTACACATACAGTACATACATTACACATACAGTGAATTGATACATTACACATACATTACACATACATACATTATACATACACTACATACATACAAACAGTACAGCTCTGATATTGTAATGACAGCAGAGTGGAGAGCAGGGGGGGTTATTAAGGTGGCACAGGAGAGATGTTTTTAGGGAAGCAGCACATCTTGCAGCTGCTAAGTGGAGGGAACCTCGGCCAGCAGCTCTGTAATACCGCCTCCTCTGAGACTCTGCAGGGTGCCCCCTGAGGCCAGAGGCTCAAC